>NW_022436964.1:25211544-25341877 GCF_009761245.1 Sapajus apella | reverse complement strand
ATATATAATCTAGGAAAACTGAATCACCTAGAGAAAAGAAATAAAATACTAATATCTGGGGCTTTCCAACACAAAATAATTTGCTGCTTTATTATCGTAAAATGAATCCTACCCACCAATAAGATCTGCCCATGTACACAGAGAACATCTAAAATGCTCCAAGTTCCACATTCTTAAATCCAAATGAGCTGTCAAGAATCAACAGAGATAATCTTAAGATAATTTAGACTTAAGGAAAGTCTAAAATAGGAAAAGCAGAGAATAAAAGTAGCGACTGTACAAAGATTTCAAAAAGAACTCTAAGGAAACATCCAAATGGGTACATCCTTACCTCCTTTAAGGTCTTTGCTCAAATGTCATGTTCTTTGAAAGATGATCATGATCACTTTACCCAAAATTACACATTTCTTTTTCACCTACGACTGGTGAAAAAGAAATGTGTAATTTTGAGTAAAGTGATCATTCATTCATCCTAGTCTTCTTTCCGTTTTGCGTAACAATCATCCTCTATTATTCTATATGTCACCAATTAATAGCTGAGTTATCAAATCTGTTGTTTAGGGACCTTCTCTTTAGATTATAATCTCCATCATGGAGATTGGCTCTCCATCATTTGGTTCTCCATCACAGAGATTATAATCTCCTAAGGCCTAGAACAGTGTCTGGAAAATGGGAGATATTAATAACCATCTTTGGATGAATTAATTGCTTTAATTTCAAAACATGAAGGTAAAAATGAACAGGAAAAGCTAAAAGTTGGAAGGGATTTCCCTCTTTGAGCCCAACTGGAGAGTAGAAAGAAGTAGGAACAAATGTTACCACTAGAAGCCCTGTAATGCTGTCTAAAATTTTAACTATTTACAAGCGTTCCTTAAAGGAAAATTTTAAATTATTACATCAGAAAAATACTGAATTTTATGTTTACTAGATAATATACAAACAAGGCCAATGTGATTGGCAGTGTTTGTTTGCCTGCTTTATTGTAAGCAGCATTCTCAGTCTTCATCTGAGACCGTGTAAGTGATTCCTGTATCTTGGTTCACTTTAGGATTCCCTCAAGTACCATGTGCTAAGGAAATGTGGATATGTACTTCCACATTTCCACTCTTGTGTTTTCATTAAAATCTCAGTTCCAATCCACATGTTGACTGTTCTCATTTTTCTTGAATCTAATTGTAGATGATAGGCTTATTCAAAACATTTAGTAAAATCCACATAATCATATCACAGCAGGCTTTCATCATTTTGTAAGATAGCTTTTTACAATAGTGAATAATGTATTGAGTTACTGAAAAGTTATTGTTATTACAGCATAACTTTGTCCCAAGAATTATTTGTTGTAAATGTGAGAGACACAGAAAATAAATACATAACATACATATAGGCTACTTGAATAATTATCTTTACTACTATCTACTATAGTCAAATTTGTAATATTTTCCCATATGTGATTCTCAAAATTTCTTGTCTTTTATGAAACTGATTGTGTATTTTGGGGTATTTGATAATGGCAAACAAAACCATTTTATTAACATCATCATTAGTAGCATGTATTGGCATATAAAAGTAGCATAATGGGGGCCTGGACTGAAGGCGAAGAAAACCGGTTTATATTGCAAATAGGCTGTAGTTTGGCTTTGTTCGGAGTTTATTTCCAGATTATCTCCTTCATTGATTTGGGGGTAATTTTTGTGCTAATGCCTTTGCAAATTAGATTTAAAACATAGAAAAGAAAAAATCTTATCAAGCCAGTGAATATTTACTGACAAGCAGTATAGTAGGACATGCCCTTGAATAGCATATAATCTAAAGAGAGGAGCAGATGTGTAAACTAAAAATACCGATTCAGTGAAGCAAGTTCAGCAAAAATGTCTGTGCAGGGTGGTAGAGATTTGCAGAGGAGTTATATCACACTGCTATGAGGAATTATGATGGTTTCAAAGGAAAAATGTAACAACAGAGCTGAGTACAGAAGCATACATAGGCGTTAACCACTTTAAAAAAAAAAAAAAGAAAGTCAGTGGGAGAATGTTTAAGACAAAGGACAGAACACCAGGAAAGACAAAAAAAACTACAAAACATGGTGTGGTCAATATTAGTGGAAGAAAAAATGAAAAGTGAGAGAGAGGGGAAGCCTGAACATAAAAATAGAAGCAGGAGTCAGCTTACGGTGGACCTTATCTGCAACCTAACATGCATGAACTTTGTCCTGTATAACTCACTCACTTTCACACATGGTTTTGCATGAGCAACTGGAGAAGGGCAAAAATAAAATAGGTTATTTTTGTCAAATAGAGCTGCCTATCAATGAGTGTTGTGTGTATGACATGGAAGAGGGGACATATTTCTTCTAAGGTTCTTCCTACCTTGTCAAAAGGACATAGAAGATAATTCCTGGCAGATAGGGCCAGAAGGGAATGCCATAACATATTCTCAGAAAAGAAAAACAATAAAAACAAAGAAAAATAAATTATCAGCAATTGTGATGAAAGCCTTTTATTTTAACTTGATGACTTCTAGAACCAATAGCATTGCTCTAACTAACCATATAGATAACTCTGGACATTTATAATTTATGAGCAATATGAAAGAGCCATGATATTTAATAATTTATCAATTTGCTAAAGATATGTTTTGAATTATAGCCACAGCAGGCTGATAAGTACCTAGGCTTTAAATAGTGAATGAACCAACATAGCAAATCAACAAACAAATGCATATGTTAAACTCGGCTTCTGCTCTCATTATAATTTCCTTCTAGGTGTTGTCTGGCCATTTGTGAAATTGATCTGTTATTCACAAATTTAGGAATTTGGGAAATTTCAAGGACATATATCTTATGAATGAAAGGAGTCTTTTGGACCCATTGCAGCAATTCCTTTCTTTGAAATGACCACTATACCCATAATTAGTGCAATCAGTACAAGTTTATAGCCAGATGAAAGTTCTATCCGTATTAAACCCTATTTCTCAATGCATTTAAACAATTGGGACAAGTAAGATTAGTGTTCCATCCAAAGTCAGACTTAGTAAAGGCAATATTCAAGGGATAAAGCAAAATGATGAACTCAAGATTCAGAAATGACAAATTATGTAAACCCAGAACAACATAGATGAATGTAAATTAGTAGCTTGATGCAGTACCACGAAATTTTCCAGGGTAACAAAGTATCCCCACTGCTGTGCTTCTCACTGATTAAAGTAAGTACTCAGTCTAGTTCTGTGCCACCCTCTTTATGATAGTCCTTGTTAGAACAGAACTGCTAGTATGTTTTCTCATTATCTTAATGCTATAAGTAAATTGCCTTATGATTGTGATGGAACACATTTCAGTTGGCACAGTCTCTGGCTACAAGTAGCATGAAATCTGTTTTGACAGCTCCTGATAATGTTGCCTAAATTCAATGCATCCTCAAAAATTATATCTTATGTGGTTCAAAAAAAATGTTTTTAATATAGTTCTAAACATATTTGTAAAATTAGTCACCTGATGAGATTAAAGATTGTACCTACCTAGTTATTATAAATAATAAAAGGTTAATTAATCACAAGAATCTTATATGAAAGACTTCTGCATTTATTGAGTGCCTACTTTGTGCCAGATACTGCATGAGGCCCTGTTGAGTCATGGATGGACAATATTAACATAGTGCTGATGCTTTGGTGAGTTCACACTCTAGTGGGAAAGGTGTGTTATTCAAGCACTCAAAAAACAGGTACATAACTGCACATTATGATTAAGTGATATGAATACAATATACATAAAAGATTAAAGCAAGTGTCCCTAATTTTAAGTGAGCAAAGTCACTGTATTAGTCATGGATTGGTATAACAAAATATCATAAATTGGATGGCTTATAAACACAGAAATTTATTGCTTACTGTTCTAGAGGTTGAACGTCTGAGATCAGGGTGCAGGATGATCAGGTACTGGTGAGAGCCTTCTATCTGTCTGACTGCTGACTTCTGATTGTATCCTCATGCAGCAGAAGGCAGAGGTGAGAGAGAGCTCTCTGGTGTCCCTTTCATAAGGACACTAATTCCATTAATTAGGGCTCCACCTTCATGACTTCATTACTCCCAAAGCCCAACCTCCTACTACCAACACATTGGGAGTTACAATTTCAACAAGTGAATCTAGGGGGAACAACAAATGAATTGCAGTCAGAGAAAGCTTGTATGGCAAAGTGACATTTAGACGGAGATCAAGGTGATGAAAAAGTGCTGTCTAAAAAGAGATTATGGCATATTCAAACTTCCAAGGAAGGAGGTGTAAAAATTGTGTCATCGGAATACATTGATCTGAAAGGAGGAGCTTGAGATACAAAATAGTGTATACAAATTAGTTCCAGAGAAGCAGGGGATGGAATATTTAGGGACCCTGCAGGTCATTTTAAGTATGTTGAATTTTATCCCAAGTACAAAAAAAAAAAAAAGAGAAATTTAAGTACAGCATGACATACTCAAAGTATTTTTAAAAGTCAGTTTAAGTGCCATGTGGCTCATGGATTGGAAGAAGGCAAGAGGCCAAACATATCTAGGTAGGAGAATATGGGACAGTGGCCATGAAGATGGACAGAATTAAACAGATTCATAATGTGGTAAGTTTAAAAATTGTGTGTCAGTAACAAAAGAAACTTTTTTTTACAATTTGAACAGCACACAAAAAATAGTTAACTATGTATGTATTGTGGAGGAATATTTAGGCCTATAGCTGTCAAACAGAGTAAAAATAAATAAATGAGATGTGAGTTTTCCAGTTAGATTAATGACTAAGCAGTTTTTGTTGCTCAAGGACATAAAGACATTGGTTTTCCTCATAACACATGTATGCGTTTTCCCACCACTATTCTACCCTCTTATAAACGTAAAATGGAGAAAATAATTAGATCACACCAATGGAAATTCACCTTTAATCAAAAATACTTTGGGTACAAGTCACTGATGTTATCACTTTGTAATCATTAAGATGTATAGGGATGATCTTGCCCATATAACCTTTCAAAAAAGTAGGGGGACCTTTAGAGAGCTGTAAATAATCTGAAGTCCATGGCAATATTTAAATCCCAAATTAGAGACATTTACAGAAAAATAACCATAAGAACTGCCTACCAGAAACCAGAGTTTCTCACCAGCCAGCACCATTGACACTGTGGACTGGAAAAATCTTTGTTCTACAGGCTGACCTGGGCATTATAAGATATTTAGCAGCATCTCCAGGCTCTACCCGCCAGATGCCAGTAGCAGCCCTTGAAAATCATTAAATATGTTACCAGGCATTGCCAAATATCCCCTGGGGGAAAAAATCACCCTTTGGTTGATAACTACTGCTGTAAATCTATCTTTCTATATATTTGCTTTTTCACTAATTAACTAATATTGAAATAGTAAAAATCTTGTGTTCATTACCAAAATTAATACTCTAAATAGCTGATCAATCAATTTGCTATTCTATTCGATTTACTGTGCACCTCCCTATATTTGCTGGAGACACAATTAGTTTTTCTTACCATCCATCATCTTCATCTGCCAATAGTCAGGATCTACATTGTAATTACAGTAGAACCTGAAATGATTAGGGTAATAATGAAGTTGGCAAAGAGACCACGTAGCTTAGTCAAAGTATATTAATTAGCAAACACATTTAAGTCTTTTAGATTAAGAAAAATAGACTCCTTTTATTTCATGCTCATTGTAATGGAAACATTTTTTTAGGTTGGTATTGCTGGCAGGATTAATAACTGCCTTCTGGTATAATCATATTTTATAACTTTTTCCTATATACAAATTTATAATGAACTTCTATTGAACAGCTAATGGTTTGGCTTCTAATTATTCCCTGTGTAAATAATTCAGGACAATTTGGAGAAGAGAAGGAATTAAATATAAACAGCCCATTGCTAAGGGAATTTTCTTCTGCATGCTCTTGTCTTCCCTTCAATAATCCTTATCTTTTCCCTCCTGCTTCAGCTTCTCTGTTGCTCCTCTACTGATTTGGTTATCATAATCTTTGCAGCATTGCAAAACACTTCAAGTTCCCTCTGCAACCTTCCAAAAAAGTCAATGAAAATGGTTATTAGACATCTTATAATTAAATGTTCTTTTAACTTTTCTGTCCCATTTAAGCCAGTATCTTACCCTATTACAACTTTTGACTCTAAGTGTATTTCACCTGCCATGAAAGTTAAAATTCACAGGAGAAATTAAATCTAGTTTAAAAAGAAAAGGTTATGAATCAAAGATTTGTCTCAGAGAATCAGAAATAAGCAGTTCAGGGAATCAGCATATATTCAAATCTTTTCACGTATAGAGGGCATTTAACATCTTATGTGATGCCATGGAGAACCAAACAAATTAAAAGATAAAACCCTGCTCGCATTTGTTTCTCTTTTAATTCTATTCCTGAAACCTTTAGGTTAATAACATGTTTCATACTAAATTTACCAACTACCTAAGTTCAAACTTCTTTTCCTTTTCTGACTTCAGTCTTTCTCTCGGTGCCACTACACTCCCAGTTTCCCAGATTAAAAACGCAGACTTTTCTTTTACCCATCCCTTGTCTCTCACATTTTAAGTCACTGATTTATTTAATCATATTCCCTGAGCATCTACTATGTGCCACACATTGTGTGGGGAATGATCCATGCCAAAGTTAAAATAGTTCTTCCATTCTATAAAATGGAAGAAAATTTGTCTTATAGGGCTGTGCCAGGATTATATGGTTTACTATATGTAAACTAGTAAAACCATAGATGACACAATTATCTCTATGTAGGTACCCACTGCCAATGTCTTCAGCTAAGCTTAATCATTTAACTCTTATATGAATATCTTATTCTCATCTTTCTACCTTGAATTTTCTAATATTTTTCTATTCTACTTACTAATAGACACTTTCTAAAACTAACTAACAAACCATCAATGTTGAATTTTATTATTTTTATGATAATGAAAAATTATGGTGATTTAGTATTAATGAATATATAACTCATCTAAAAACTGTATTTCTGGGATTAATCATATTTATATATTTCTGTGGAAACCAGCTGAAATAATCCCGATCCCAATCTGTAAGCCTTTTTGGAAGATAATAACATTTGATACTTATAAACAGTTGATTCGTTTTGGTGATATGTATTGAGATTTTTTGTTTCGCTGTTTTAACCTCATCATGGACTGAAAGGACTCATCCAGAGATGATGGGGAGAGGTAAGATCTGGCTACTCTTCTGATTTTTCATTCATCTCATTCTACTTCATTATGTTTGTAACACCCAAAACCATATCCCTGTCTCTGTATTTTCTTGCCTATAAAGACGGCAGAAAAAGGGAAACAGTTATTTTAATTATCATTATTTTATCAACCATAAATTCTAGTCTGACTCTAGGCTTGCAATTAACAGTGAATTTCTGAATCTTGGGTAAGAGACCAAGAGGCTCTGGAGATAAAGAGGAAATTACTGGAGAAATCTGGGGAAATTGTGGCCCCTGACTCTCATCCACATCATTTCAGTCTGAAAGCAGAAGGAGCTATCAACATGCAGTGTGTTATAACTCCTGTAGAACTATTTCAGGAAAAAATACGTTCTCCAAGTCAGTCAGCTTAAAGCTGCAGGGATTTGAACAGTGATAGAAGTTTTATAGACTGCCGCAGATTTCAGATCTTAACGCTAATTACTTTAGATGGAGCTGTCTCATGCCACATTTTAATATCTTCTAGAACCTCCCATATTACTTAGTCTAGGCTTTGCTTTCAGACTTCCTCTAGGACAATCAAAAGTAATGTAAAATTTGCCGAAATTCATTTCTGCATTGTCTTGTTTCATCTACATGAGTCCATTAGGGAACAGTAGCATAACACAAAAACTTCTTCTTTATTTAAAATGTCAAAAGCAATCAGAGGCACATTTGAAAATCCCCAGTGCTCTCCATTCTACATTCTCTCTATTAACGGACATAAGTGCAAATCCCAGGAGATGAAGCAAAATAGATCTGTAACACCAATCTGAAACTGATTTAAATAATTAGAAATCTACTATTATTCTATCCCCATCTCTTTCCCAAGGTGGAAGAGGAGGAGGAATAAATGACCATAGTTTGTATGTGTGTACAAATTTCTAAATTAAAATAATGCATTGCTAATTGCATGTATTTGAACATATGGTCAACTCAATTATAAAAAAAAATCTAATTTGTCAGAAGGTAAAGAGAAGTAATGATGGAGCAATTATCCCTCTGAACTTATTTCTTAATTACCCAGGGAAGACTGCTAATGACGTCCATTTCCTAGGTTCCACTGACAGTACAATAATTAAAGGTCATGTGAGAACATTTGTCCCAAGGAGATATAAAGTCAAAATGGTCAACTCAGAATATAAACCTGAAGTCTAATATAAGTACAAGTTCATGGTGCAGAACCAGCAGTCTAGAGATTTTATAGCCCTTGTGTTAATCATATAATTTATTCTGTTTCATAACTCTAAACCCCATTAACTGGCCATGATTGGTAATTTAATAATCTAGGTATTGAACTCAAAGTTGAGAATGTGCCCGATGAGATCATCTGGGTCCTCATTACCAAAAACAAACAAACAGAAAGCTGATGTGTCATGTAATGTTAAGAAGCTTTTTTTAAAATTTGATTTCCAGAAAATTAATCCAGCCTCCTGAGTAGTAAAGTCATAAATGTCCACAGGCTAGAAAGAGAGGCTTTACAATGTGAAAATGGGGCCATAATCTGGGCGTAGGGAGAGGCTTTGCCTCGGAATCATGCTTGGAAGCCGTGATCAGAGTCCTAGGATGCACTGGAGCCGCAGACAAGCTTCCCTGTTCCCCACCCCGGTTGTGAAGAAATATTTCAAAAAATAAGCCTCTCTCTGAAGTAAATCTCTTGTTTTTCTACATTTTATGTCATGACACATACTACCATCTGGTTATACAATAAAATATAATTACTCTTAGGAGAAAAACCATGTTTTCCCCTTCAGAAGGATCCAACAAAGAGAATGCTCCAATAGCTTCTTAAAAATCTATCTTTGTTATTTGGGCAGAGCTACTCTTGCAATGAAGTATATGTTTCAAATAGTTATTTGGTTGTTCATATACTTACAGAATAGCTGTTTTCTCCTCAACAACTACCATTTTAAAATACCTAGAACTACATTGCATATTTATGTTAAATAATAGAGCATATTTTTGTGAGAGAACTGTCAGTTACAGTTTATTTCCAAGACAAAATGGTATTTAAAAAAAGGGAGTAAGCTGTAATGTTTCACTCATTTGGCTTCTTATGTTGTTTTTAGAATATTCACTATACTTCTGATATAATTTTACCTCTGGCCCATAATAAAATATGTGTATGTTTTCAACAGAGGGTGTTAATTAGAATAAGGGCAACTTTATTTGTTTAAATAAAATTTAGATGCTTCCTTAAAATCTGTTTTAAAGGATATATTTTCCTTTCCTGCTTACCCAGTATTTCATTGTAAGCTACCAAGTTTATTTTTAGAAAGTTGAAAGTTTGAACATTGTTTTGGGTTAAGATAATTTTAAAAATCAGATTTAATTTAACTAATACACGTTTTATTTTCTTAAAGTTCACTGATACAAGTACTTGCTAATTAGACTTTAGTTTTTCTTCATTGCCTATACAGGTACTTACTAATTAGGCCTTAATTTTTCTTTATTGCCTAATATTTCATTTAAAACATCTGGCAATATGAATAAAAGTGTGAGTATTCAGATTCGTGACTACCTTATTTTGGTATAATCTTAAAGTTTATACTTATATATTTAAAATTTAAACCTAATCCATGTAGCATATAGGGAGTATATTAGTTTGCTCAGGCTACCATAACAAAATACCAAGACTAGGGGATTAAAGAACAGAAACTCATTTTCTCATAGTTCTGGAGGCTGAGAAGTCTAAGTTCAGGGTGTCAGCAAGGTAAGTGTCATTCTAAGGGTATGTCTCTTGGCTGATAGACAGCCTCCATCTTGGTATGAGTTCACATTGATCTCTTCTTTGTGTACACACATAGAGAAATAGAGAAAGTGCAGGGTGCTCTGGTGTCTCTATTTGGAAGAACACTAATCTGTCCAATCCCCACCCTTAGGAACTCATTTAACCTTAATTATTTTATTTTCATAAAGGCCTTATGTACAAATACATCCCTACAGGCTGTCAGCAATTCAATATGTGAATTTTTAGGGGACTTATTTATGCAGTTCATAACAAGGAGCTACATAAATGTTACTTTCTCAAGTATGAACTCATGTTAGCTTAATACAGATATTTATGGTTACATATAAAAATAGTTATAGGTATATAGGTAGACACAGGTTAGTAGATAGTACTCCTCATTTAGCCTCGGTTTTGCTTTCTGTGGTTTTAGTTTTCTCTAGTCAACTGTGATCTAAAATAGTAAATGAAAATTTCCAGAAATAAACAATTCATAAGCGATATATTTCACAGCATTCTGAGTAATGTGATGAAATCTCATGCCATCCCACCCAGGAGGTGAATCCATATATCAGGCAAATGCACACTGTATATGGTGCCCACCAATTAGTCACTTACCAGCCTTCTTACTTATCAACTGTGGCAGTATCACAAGTGCTTGTGTCCAATTAACCCTTGTTTTACCTAAAAATGGTCCCAAAGTGCAAGAGTAGTGATGCTGGCCATTTGAATATGCCAAAGAAAAACTATTAACTGATTCCTTTAAGTGAAAAGTTTAAAAAAAAAAATTGAATGCTGAGACTGCTAAGAATAAGCCTTTTGTCTGTGAAATTGAGAAGAAGAAAAAGGAAATTAGTGTTAGTTTTACCATTGCACCTCAAACTGCAAAAGTTACGGCTTCAGTACATAAGTACTTAGAATGGAAAAGGCATTAAACTTGTGAATTGAAGACATGAACAGGAACATGTTCTGATTGCCAGCAATCAGGTTCATTACTATTTGAGATTCACATACACTGGGGCCTTGGAAGGTATAATAAGGAGGTACCATTGTACATACATATATTTCTTTTTTCTGTTAACTGAGAGGGCCTAAAACCAACGACCAGTAGCAATGAACACATTCAGCTTTCAGAACTGGTTTGTTCTGAAAGAGATTATTCTCTTTGTAGAAATGGGTAGTTCTAGTATTGAAGCATGAAATATACGAGATAAACCTGGGACATCTTATAGTGTAAAAATTTAAGGAAATGCAAAAAACAAACAAAATGCAAAAAAAAAAAAAAAAGTCACAGTGATGGGATTATGTAAAAGGAACATAGGAGAGAACTGAAAGAACTCCCAGTGGCCAAATCTGGAACACTATATTCAACAGAATAAATAAAACAGTATTAAATTATCACTCAAAGTATAAAATAAATAATCATGAATCCATACTGACATATGTTAATGATTACATAGGTAAATGAATGGAGGAATGAATGAATGAAGAACAGACAAATCTCTCATACAAAAGAATTCTAAATAATTTGTGTGGTTTTTTCACTCTCAAGAAGGTAAAGCATAACTCTCCACTTCCTTATGGAATGTGAGTAGTAACTTCTTTTCAATATGTACATAAGGAAATAGGGGGGAAACTGACATAAGTAATGGTGGGGAATATTTTATGGTAGAGAAAGGTGACAAGCGCTACCTTAACCAGGTAGTCAAGGTGAAAATCAGCAGTGATAAATCATGTTGACAGTGTGTGATTAGAATGACACTTTACTTCTGAGGTCTTATTTCCCAAAACATATAACCTGTAAAGACAGGCCATGGATATGGAACATTCCTTATGTCCAAGTACCAGATACACATGGGAACATGTGGGTGCCCTCCTGAGAATCTTGAGGCACTGTGAAATTTAAGTGTAAGACATTGAGCCCCAAACATGGGGTCTCTTCTTTGTACTGGATGTTTATTTCCCTTAAGTCTTATTTGTACCTCTATAAAATCTTTGCAAAGGTTACTCTTATGAATGGTTGTTGGTTATACTTTTAATGGACATTAACATTCTCCCTTAAAAATTATTTTCTTAATTCACTTTTATATGTTTTGGAAAGAAAACTAGCAAACTTCTCAATGTTAAAAATATATACTGGTTGAGTATCCCCTGCCTGAAATGCTTGGGACCAGAAGTGTTTCCAATTTTGGATCTGAAAAAAAAGGTATCAGAAAATTCCCACAGAAGAACATTCTATACAATTCCTGATGAGTACTCCTCAAACCTGTCAAGGTCTTCAAAAACAAGTTTAGTCAGAGAAACTGTCGCAGCCAGGAGGAACCTAAGGAGATATAACTATTAAATATAATGTGGTATTTTGGATGGAATCCTGGAACAGAAAAAGGACATTAGGTAATAACGAGGCAATCTGAATAAAGTATGGATTTTAGTTAATAATAATTTATCAGTATTGGTTCATTAATTGACACAAATGTACCATACTAATGTAAGATGTTAGTTAATAATAGGGAAAAATGGATGTGGAGTATATGAGAACTCTTTGTACTATCTTCATAATTTTTCTGTAAATCTAAAACTATTCTAAAATAGTTTATTTAAAAAAAATACTCGTTTGGTAAACTAACAGAAAGAAAACCTGTTAGATGTTACTTATATACATTGTATAACATACTGATATACAATGTATATAAGTCACCTAATAGTAAATAAGAATGCAATGTATATTGGTCACTTAATAGTAAATGGGAAATACTCCTACAACATGGAAACAATGGCAAAGTTGACCATGAACAAAAAGTTTTAATTTTTTGACTTTGAAGTCTTCTATCACAGAATAAAGAACCAGTCATGCCTCAGTTAACTTGGAAGGATTTCAAGTGAATGAGATGCTGTTGAGAGAGATGTGGGAAAGAACAAAAATTATGTGTTCATTTATTACAAGGAGAATGAAATGTTTTTCAGAATCCTTCTATGTCACTATAGTTTTCAGTAGGCCCTTGTCTCATAGATAATACAAAGCTGCAAAGCTCCACAAACCTTCTGAAGAAATGAAATAGCAGTATTAGCTATTCACATTACCTGATGTATTAGAAAACCTCTTACTGTTTAAGTAGTAATTACAAAGCATAAATTATATTAAGTAAATAAATTTAAAATCAAGAAATTTATACATGACATTATATATACATCACATATATATATATATATATATATATGCACACACTACACACACACATATACACATATGTATCCTATTTGGGATAGGATTTTTTCCCATATAAAATCTAAAAGAATGAGGAAGAATATTATAAGAATCTTTAAATTTATAAATCTTCCCAAATAAGAAACATGTCTTGACATCTGGAAAAAAGTAGTGATAGTAAATAAACTTTTATTCACAATTATCCTTTAAATAGCAAACCAATGGAAAAGATAGTTCAGATGAAAACTGTAAGCAATATAAACTTTATAGTTGCTTACTATAGTGTGTTGAAAATTTAATAACATGATATTAACAAGTTACAATATTAACATATTACAAAATCAGGTCTTTCGAAAAAACACTGGGATCCCGTCTTATGTTATTGGTATGTTAAAATCTAATCAAAATCTCTAATACATTTTCAGAGCTAAAGGTTAAGATGTTTTGCAGTAATTATTCAAGGAACAAAGTTATTTGCACCTCTGTTGGGGGCATCTTCTTCAAGGACATGAAAGCCTCACATTTTTTTATGTGTGTATTTAATTGTAAAGAAAGCAGTCTCTCAAATTTCCAGTTTAAAACAACCATCTTATAAGTGATTCCACATTTTGAAGAAAAGTTTAAGGTTTCTCTTCTAAAGGCTGTTACTGTATAATGAAAAATCACCACTACTCTTGAGTCAGTGTTATGGTAATTCTGTCATGGCAAGTGATTATTTATATTTAAAACAATGCATATGCTTCAGAAATGTTATTGGCTACTTATATCAGTGTATATCATCTTTTAATGTTACCATTAAGTTTCTTAGGAAATTGATACCAACCAAATTTTGAGAAGAAACAGATTTTGCAGCTGAATAGAACAGTAGCATATGATATTGATACAGCTTTGCTATTATGAGTGTGGTCTTAGTTAACTAAGATCTTGATTAGAGCTCAGTGATTTCTGTGACCACTTCATATTTTAAAAATGTATGATATAAGCTCACTGATAGTGAAGACTATATCTTGTGGCTATAGAACAGAGAGGTGCCTGGGACATAAAATATATATTATTTGATTGCCTAATGAATGAAATTATAATATTCACCACTGGAAAAATAAGTTATCAAATGAATCTCCCATATTTATAAATCACTTCAAGATGTTAACTTTAATTGTTCATGCTAATCATTATTCAAAGTATTTTGTTGTTTATGCTAATCATTGATTCAAAGTATTTACATACAAAATCATTAACCGAGTTTGGCTTCCTAACATTAAAATTAAGACTTATAATGGATACATAATAATTATAAATATGTCATTAATAAATGACTACAAATGATCTAGTAGTTTAAAGACTTACATAGAAGACCCAAAACTTTAAAACTCCTAGAAGAGAAAATAGGGGAAAAAAAAAACCCTGACATTGTTTTCCACAAAAATAAATAAGTGTGACTATACCCAACTAAAGAGCTTCTGCATAGTAAAGAAAAACATTAACAAAATAAAAAGGCCACATACAAAATGGGAGAAAATATTTGCAAATGTTGAATCTGAGGGGTTAATATCTAAATATAAGAAACTCATACAACTAAATAGCAAAGAAACAAGTAATCCAATTAAAATAATGGGCAAAGTACCAGAATAGACACTTTTCAAAGGAAGACATAGAAATAACCAACAGGCATATGGAAAGATGTTCAACATAACTAATCCTCATGATAATGCAAATCAAAATCACAATGAGATATCACCTCACATCTGTTTGAATGGCTATTAATAAAACAGCAAGAGGCAACAAGTGTTGGTGCAGGTATAGAAAAGAGAACCCTTGTACACTGTTGATGGGAATATAAATTGGTATGACCATCATGAAAAACAGCATGAAGCCTCCTCAAACAATTAAAAATGTAGCTACCATATGATTCAGCAATCTCATTTCTGGGTATATATCCAAAGGAAGTGAAGTCAGGATCTTGAAGAGATATCTGCAATGCTATGTTTGTTGCAGCATTATTCACAATAGCTAAGATATGTCTGCTGAGAGATAAAGAAAGAAAATATGGTTTATGTACATAATTGTATGCTATTCAGCCTTTAAAAAGAAGTAAATCCTGTCGTTTGTGACATCATGGTTGAAACTGAGGGATATTACGTAAAGTGAAATAAGCCATACATGGAAAGAAAAATATTGTGTGATCTCATTGCATGTGGAATTTAAAACATTCAAAAAGCAGAAAGTAGAAGGTGGTTCCTAGGGGCTGGGAGCTGAGGCAAATAGGGAAATGCACAAAGGGGACAAACTTTAAATTGTAAGATGAATACGTTCTGCAGATCTAATTTACAGTATGATGAATACAGTTATTTATGCTGTATTGTTTACTTAAAATTTGAAAAGAGAGCAGATTTTTAAATGTCCTGACCACACACACACACACACACACACACACACACATACATAGTAAATGTGGATAGTGATAGCTGTGTTAATTGATTTGATTATGAAAATCATGACAGAATGTGTAAATATATGAAATCACATTGTACACATTGAATATGTAAAATTTTGATTTGTCAGTCATATCTCAGTGTAACTGTTCTTTGGTGCTTAACACATAAAGTAAGTTGCTAACTGCTTGACTTCAGATATGAACCAAGTAGTTCTCTTTAGCATGCACCTGTATCACTATTTGTTTGTATAACATTTTTTTAATAAATTTCTAAAGGATGGCAATAGTTTAATTAATAACAGGAAACACCTACCATTTAAAAATTAAAATTCCACTTGTATTTGTGTTCTAGAGGGTAACTATTTGCCAGCCCATGTGTTTTTCAGTAAACTCTACCTCCATGACATTACTATTGTATTAGTCTGTTCACATGCTGCTAATAAAGATGTGCCTGAGACTGAGTAATTTTTAAAGAAAAGAGGTTTAATTGACTCATGGTTCAGCAGGATTTGGTGGGCCTTATAATCATGGAATCGTGGAAACTTATAATCATGGCATAAGGGGAAGCAAACTTGTACTCCTTCACATGGTGGCAGCAAGAAGTCCAAAACAAAAAGGGAAAAAGCCCCCTATAAAACCATCAGATCTCATGAGAACTCACTATCATGAGAATATCATGAGGGTAACCACCCAATGATTAAATTACCTCCCACTGCCTCCCACCCATGACACATAGGGATTATGGGAACTACGATTCAAGGTGATATTTGGGTGAGAACATAGCAAACAATATTGACTACCAAGAAATACAAAGCATGTATTTAATGTACCTATGAAATTTAAGCACATAATATCTTACTGTCAGACTATAATTTTTGTAATAAGGATACCTTAATTCAATTATAATTAACAATGAAAGTGTGAACATAATATTGATTAATAATTTTCTTGTTTTTAAGTATTTCTTTCAGGCTTTGTCAGACTCACACAGATATACCATATTAAAGACCAAGTGCTAGTTAATGACCGTAGAGATACTTCCATCTTTGTATTGTTTTTAAGTATTATGATAGTTATAAAGGAAAAGTTTATATTAAAATATTTAACAAAGTATAAAAATAGAGATTTTTGACTGGAAAAGATCCAGAGTAGAGGAGGACAGAGTGATTTTATATTTTACATAAATATTATTGCACAATATGGATAAAATAGCATAACATACGAAATAAATAGTTCAAAGTATGTTTAGAAATCACCTCCAACAACACAATTTTAGAGTATAAATCACCTCCAATAATACAATTTTAGAGTATAATGCAATTTTGGAGTATAATTTTAGATGCATAATCTCTTAAGATACAATGAAGAAAATAACTTCCTAAAACATTCCTTTTATAGGACAGAATAAATAGATGGAAGAAACAAACTGCTGTGACCATGATCTTTGTTTCTCATGTTTGCTCATCTGAAGCCAAGATTAGTAAATAAATTAAAATATTAAGAGAAAATCTTGTGCTGCGTTTAACCATTCTAGATCTCCACTAGGCAGCCTCACTTTGCTTCCAAACATTTTGCTTCAGTGTTTGGAAAGCAGATGGGAAAGTTAAAATTGAAACCAAAAAAAAAGTTATGCTTTCAAAGGCATCTAAGAACCAATAAATGAACTCACTTTTGCTGGTGTGTTTACACCTTCTTAACAGAGAGAAGTGTCAAAGTTGTTTCCTAAACTATAGTTTCCTGGCTGATTATGAAATACTTACTTTAATCACATCTTGATATGAATATCAGACTTATACAAATGTGTTTCTCAGAAATAGCTTCTGTGCTCCTATTCAATTCGTGTGTTTCAGAATTCCTGTAAATAATAATCCTTTTAAATATAAATTTGTTTGACAATAGGACCTTTAGTTAACCATTTCGTTAATATGATTTATGCTTAGCCATCCTATCTATCCAAAATCATTTAGATTCACAGATTTAATGAGAAAACTCTGAAGGTCATCATGTATAAACATAATTCTGCCACAAAGGATAGCATACTGAGTAATTTCCTTCTCTGTGGCCATAACTGGTCTTTGTGAAGATTGGCTGGATAGAAAAATTATCAAGTAGCTACAATCTGGCAATCTGCAAACCTGAGATATATTAGATAATTTAGCACTAAGTATAATACTGATTATATTAATATTACAACAATTATTGTGGAGAAAAAGTGATGATGAAATAGTAATTAGAAATATGGCATTTGGGTTATTTTTAAATGGGGCTAGCAGATAAACATTTCTGCCGACATTTCTATACTAAAAATCTTTTATTTTGGGGTGGGGGGACAGAGTCTCACTCTGTTGCTCAGGCTGGAGTGCAGTGATACAATCTTGGTTCATTGCAACCTCCAGCTCCAAGGTTGAAGTAATTCTCCTGTCTCAGCCTCCCAAGTAGCTGGGGCTACAGGTGTGCACCACGATGCCCAGCTAATTTTTGTATTTTTAGAGACTGGGTTTCACCATTTGGCCAGGCTGGCCTCAAACTCCCGACCTCAAGTGATCTGCCTGCCTTGGGCTCCCAAAGTGCTGGCATTACAGACATGAACCACTGTACCCAGCCTAAAACCTTGTATATACCAAAAAATATCAGTAGTTTCAAGACAGCATTGAGTTGTTTTGTTTACTCATTCATTTTTTTAGCATTAATTTTTCAGCCACTATGCTAGCAACAGAGAGATCAAAGAAAAATGAGACACTGGCCTTACCCTTAAAAATTTCACAGTTTCAGTAAGGGATACAGATGTGCAAAATGAAAACTACAGTGAAATTAGGATTCAAATAAGAGAACAGGAACCAATGGATCGCAAAGAAGGAAAGAACTAACTTGGTTTGGGGGCATCAGAGAAAACTGTATAGAGCACGTTTTATTTGAATCATATCAAGAAAGGGGTAACAATTTTTTAAAGGAAAAAGTAATTAGAAAGATGTATGCTCATCAAAGGAAGTAATATATGCAAAGACTCAGAATTGTGAATGGACATTATCAGTTCTGTGATAATTACAGAAGAATTAGAGATTAGGGTTGTAGAGTGAGAAGAGACAAAGGTGAAACGGAAATGCTGGTAGTAGCAAAACTATGAAGGCGGGGCCATGCAGATGATGCCAAGAGATTTAGTTTTGGCCCTGTTGCTGATGGTATAATTTATAGCCTGCTGGGACTCATCTGATAACAAAAGGGAGTAAATTTTTTTAATCCCTTCTGGAGCCTATTATATATATATTTGAAGTAGAATTAATTGGCTATTATGACCAGTGAAATATGGAGTGGGAGAAAGAAGGGGATAGAATGTCTAGGTTGTCACTGAAGAATTTACCACATAAAATTTATGTATACTAACAACACTATTCAGGATAGAATTCTGTAGAATGGAAAGTTTTGGGGGTGGGGATGGCAATGGAAATAAGGCTATGCAGGGAGTTCAGTTTTGACCATGTTGAGTCTGAAATGCCTATGGCAGACCAGGAGATTTATATATATATATATATATATATATATATATATATATATATATATATATGGTGGACTGAGAAGATACATTAATTTACAGATACATATATATATCTGTAAAAATTATATATATATATATATATATATATATATATAGACTACTTTCAGAGCTATCCACACACAAAAAGTAGTTGAGGCCGTGAAAGTAGATGAGATTACCCATCTCATTTACTAAGATGAAGAAACAAAAGAGGACCAAAGTTAGTGCCATAAGAAACACTGACATTTAGTAGTACTCCTTAAGAGGGGCAGCCTGGGGTCAAGACAGAAAATGGCTACAGGAAATTAGCAAGCTGTGCTGGCCCTGAAAATAAGAGAAAGAACTAAGGAATAGTAACAGAATCCAGTGCTTGGAGAGAAATGAGGTGAGATCTGAATAAAAGTGACCACTGGATTTGACACTTGCACGGTTGCTAACGCCTTACCAAGGGCTGATGCAGTAGAGTGCGTAAGGGCAGAAATAGTAGATTCAAGGAGTGCTGGGAGATAGCAAGAAATTCAGCCATCATTATTCTTCCAGTTAGTGATGAAGAAGAGAAGAAAGACTGAGTAATAGTTTGAGAAAATACAATTTTTAGAACAGATGAGTCTTTAGCATTCTTTATAGACCAAAGAGAAGTCAGAGGAAGGGCAATTAGCATTATAGGAAATAGAGGAAAATCTGATGGAGGAAGTTGGGAGGCAGGTGAGGCAAGATTTAACTTTGAGGAAAAGTGAATATGTCTTCTTTTAAGAATGGAGAAAAAAAGTGATAAGACAAGTACTGTTTGGGAACACAGAGAGGAAGAAAGAAAAAAAAAGGTTGAAAGTTTTCCATTATAAAAGAGTACACAAAGAAACAAATTCAAAACTATTCGTGCCAAACATGTGAGGTTTTATATTACATATTAGGTGGTGGGAAATGAAAAGGAATGTTATTTTTATGCCTATTTGTAAAAATTTATTGTTATCTGCCCAAGGATAATAGCAATCATATTTGGCAGATAATGTTCTGTGTTAACTTGACATTGTCTAACACTTGCAATAAAAAATAGACAAATAACTAATACTTAACGAGCATCTATTCTGTGCCAGATACAGTTTATCATGTTTTGTAAAAGTTGTTTGGTAAAATCATTGTTGTCCACATTTGGTGGAAAATGAAATAAAAGCTGGGAGAAGTTAGGGTTACGCGGTCACATAACTGTTAATAATGGAGCCAAGATCCTAATATAAGAATCTGTTCTTTTCCATTGCACCAGGGCACTTTTCTCTAAAAAGCTGTCTTCATTTTAGCTGTTACCTCTAAGTTAAAATCCTAGAAAATATCTTCATGAGGAATGATTAATAGTATCACTTCGAGAAATTAATCTTCAAAAACTTGTCTAAGGGACTGGTGGAGAAATGATTGAAGACGACGTTTATGGGATGGATCTGAGACATTTCCTTGCCAGTGAGAGTAAGGGGTAGCACGTTTCAGCAGTTCATGTTAATATTGTTTTGTTTGTCCTCACAATCTGATCAGTTATGGAGACATCTGACTACAGAACAACCAAGACATTCAGAGGGAGGAAGAGGAAAAATGAAACCAACAAGAATGGCAGGAGTCTATTCATGACTCCAAAATCAATTTAGGATCAAAAAGTTTTAAAGTTGCCTTGAAATCCAGATGATGGAAGAATAAAAACCAACAAACTTTATTACCTTGACCGCAGTGCTAAGGCTAAGCTGCACTTACAGCTGTAGGGAACAAGAGGAATTAAGACCTGAAATTAGGATAGAACCCCAAGAAGAGGAATTATTTATGCTTAATTAAATTGAATTAAATTAAATATGGAGTTCCTCTGGCTAATCCTGAACATTATTTGGATATCTAAGAACACCAATAATGTTTACTTAGTGTTAGACATGTTGTATTGACTTTAAAATACCAAGGAATCTAGTAGGACATGCCAGTAAGGTTATATCATGGTTGAGTTATTTTTCCAGACACAAAACCTAGTTGTTTATGAAAAGTCACAAAACCTAAAAAAGACTGAATATAGTGAAGGAAATTATAATTATTGCTTGATTATTAGTTTTCCTCTGTGTAAGTATATTGAACAAGGAAACATGAGGTACTCAGAATTATTTAGTATGGAATATTTATCACACATGGTCAATATACTTCTAGCACATTCACTATGATTAATGCAGTCCAATTAGAGAGATATATGTAGGCAGAGGCAAGACTCATTTCATGGTAAAGAGAAGCCATTTTTTATTTTATTACAGCTCTAGTCAACTATTTTTTTTTCTTCAAGAACAAATTTCAAATGCAGTTCACTTAACTGAACCAAATGGTCATGAGGAAAAGGCAGCTGCAGTCTTACACTAAGCAGATAGTTTTGAGGAACACTGTCATTTTTCTATTTGTTCTATCACTGGTGATAATTGGGCTTACTTCCTAGCAGTTGGGTACTTTCTGTAAAAAGAAAATATAAAGCTAAATTATAGACATTATGCTGTGCCTGAAAGAGAAAAGAAATGAGAAGATATAATTGAACCTGTAAAGAGTTCATTTGTAGATGGGACATTTCCTCCTGGGAAATGAAAATTCTCACAGTAATACAATGAACGTACTTCTGATTTATGGTAATTAATTCTGAATGTGGGTTATCTACCACATTGCTCTCTATGGAAGATGAATTGTACAACTAAATTATCAGGGTCTTGGAAGTAAAATTAGCATAACCTTAACAGAAAGTGAAATTTTGTACCTCATCTTCACATAGAAAGCATAGATCAAGCCATCCTGTCTTATTTCACTGCCCAGAGGTCCAATTATAATAGGGAAATGAAGCAAAGAAGGAACAGCTTTCCCATGTATTCTTCCATGGCCTGAGTTTTTTTGGTTATCACACCAAGTTTAGGGGAAGATTGAGATACCTTCACTCCATTAATTCTGACCTCAAGATAAGTCAGATGAGAGTGGATATTGTCCCCTGTAAAAGAATGTTTCATTATACCCAGATTTGGAATAGAATAGTGTAATCCAACATATTGAAAGGTATACATAACTACCACTACAGAAATGACAATTTATGATGTGTTCCTAACAGAGATTTTGGAGCTACCTTGCTTGAATTTGTATGCCCCTTAATCTTGAACAGTCTGTCATTGTGGTTAAAGCCCTAATAGACTGTATCGAAACTGCAAAACTCAGCTTTAATGTTTAGCCTCCAGCTATTTCTAAAGGAAAATCAACAACTAACTGGGCATTTTCATTCTCTCTTTGAACTGCTAAGTGGTAAGTTAGTTTAGTCAAAATGCTAAAATTAGTGGTCTTAATGTAAAAGTTACAAAGTAATACCATCTCTTCAGGAAAACAAACTGTAGGGCCATTTATGCAGTCAGAATCAAATCTAGGAACTGAATTTACACAAATGTAAATAAGTCACATAAACAAGAGCCCCAAAACTAAAACCATCTGAATTTTTCCCAATATTCAAGATTTGGCATCCAATAGAATAATTTCTGAATTTTACTGGTTTTTTTTTCAGTCATCTGCTATTAGAATATATTTTTTAGAGCAGTTTTTAAGGTTCATAGCAAAATTGAGATGAAGAAACAGATTGCCCCCCAAACCTCCTGCACTCACACCTACATATCCTGACCTGTTATCAACATCCCCCCCACAGAATGGTACGTTTGGTGGCATCAATGAACCTGCAGTGAAACATCATTATTACTCAACTTTGAATGTGTGCATTCTGTGGCTTTTGAAAAATGTATAATGGCATATATACACCATTACAATCTCATATACGATAGTTTCACTGACCTAAAAGTTCTCTATGTTTCCCCTATTCATTCTTCCTTCCTTACTCTGGGTAACTATTGATACTTTTACTATCTTCATAGTTTATTTCTTCCAGAAATTTATATAGGTAGAATAACTCAGTATGTAGCTTTTCAGATTGGCTTCTTTCACTTAGTAATATGCATTTATGGTTTCTCCATGGTGTTTTATGGCTTGATAACTCATTTCTTTTTTAGTGCTGAATAATATTCCATCATCCGGATATACTACAGTTTATCCACTCACCTATTATAGGGTATCTTGATTGCCTTCAAGTTTTTGCCATTATGAGTGCAGTTGTAGTAAATATTCATTTACTCATTTTGATGTGGACGCATGTTTTCAACTTACTTGGGCAAATACTAAGGAATGTACTTATGAGATTATATGGTAAGAATATGTTTAGTTCTGTAAGAAACTGACATACTGTTTTTCTAAGTGGCTGTACCATTTTGCATTCCCACCACAATAAATGAATATTCCTGCTGCTCCATATCCTTACCAAAATTTCATATTGCTAATATTTTGTATTGTGGATACTCTAATAGGTGTATAGTAATATTTCATTGTGGTTTCAATTTCCAATTTCCGAAGGACCTATGATATTAGATGACATTTTATATGTTTGTTATCTATTTTCATGTCTTCTTTATCAAGGCTCTGTTAAGATAGTTTGCCCATTTTTTTAATCAGATTTTTTGTTTCTTACTGTTGAATTTTAAACGTTGTTTGCATATTTTGGATAACAGTCTTTTTTCAGATGCCTTTTGCAAATGATTTTTCCCAGTCTGTGGCTTGTCTTCTCATTCTCTTGTGTTTTGCAGAGCAGAAGTTTTTAATTTCAGTGGCACCCAGATTATCAATTATTTATTTCATTGATCATACCTTAGTATGACCATACTCAAGGTCTTTCAGATTTTCTCCTATGTTGTTTTCTAGGCATTATATAGTTCTGCATTTTACATTTTACGTCTGTGATTGCTTTTGAGTTCATTTTTGTGAGGAGCATAAGATCTGTACATAAATTCTTTTTTTAATGTGCCTATTCAGTTGTTCCAGCACTAAGACTATCTTCTCTCTATTGTATTGTCTTTGGTTTTGGCAAAAATTACTTGACTACATGTATGTGGATCCATTTCTGGGATTTCTATTCTGTTCCATTCATCTATTTGTCTATCCTTTGGCCAATACCTACACTGTCTTGGTAACTGTAGCTTTATAGGAAGTCTTGATGTCAGGTATGTCAGCCATCCACCTTTTTCTTCCGTATTGTATTGACTATTCTGGGTCTTTTCCCACTTCATATAAACTTTAGAATCAGTTTTTCAAAATTCACAAAATAAGTTGCTGAGATTTTTATTAGAATTGGATTGAGTCTATAAATCAAGTTGGGAAGAACTGAAATCTTGACATTAATGAGTGCTCCTATTCTAAACATGAAATATCTTTCCATTTGTTTAGTTCTTCTTTGATATTTTTCATCAAAGTTTTATAGCCCTCCTCATATGGATATTATACATATTTTGTTAGATTTATGCTTAACTATTCCATTTTGGGAGTATGCTAAAGTAAATGGTAATGTGTTTTCAATCTCAAATTCTACTTTTTCTTTGTTGGTATATAAAAAGTAACTAATTTTTATAAATTAGCCTTATATTCTGCAACCCTTCAATAATCACTTACTGGTTTGAGGAAGAGCTTTTTTTGTAGATTCTTTTGGATTTTCTGAATTACCATTTTTAGTCCTTCAGTTATATGTTATATTTCCCTATTCCTTATTTCTTTCATATATACAATTAAATCAGTGTCAGAAAGTAGCTTGTTGGGTTCCAGAATTGTACTGTACAAATCACTCCTTCTTAGTACATGCCTTCACAATATGGATTCTATACTTAAGTCTCAGCCTCATTCATGTAGAAATAGTTGATACTCATAAGTGTCATGAGAATATTTCTCATGTGCAGATTTTCTCAGACCCCAGGCAAGGGAATACTGCCCCTACTGACACAGCACCTTATAGTACACACTTTGTAAAGCAGTTTCTGCTATGCTAAAGCATTGTTTGTAATTTTGGTACATTGGAAACAACCCAATCGCTTCTCAATATAGAAACAGCCAATTAAGTGTTTGAGCTTCCACACACTGAAAAAAAAATCTATATTTTAAATGAGGCAAATTTATATAAAAGTAGAATGGCATGAGTGAATTGTATCTGTTATAATGAGTGTATAGCATGACCACAACTTTAAAATAAAAAAGTCATATTAACATATATTAAACTATATAGAAAATTTTGGGAAGAGCAGTATAGCATGCTCTTATTTGTAGTTACTCCAGGGTTAGATAGAAGGCAAATGGAGAGATGAGGGAAATTTTTACTTTTATATTAAATATTAATAATTAAGTTTTTAAAAACCCTCTTCATATAAAAAGAAAATTTAATAGTCTTACCATTTACCTTTTAGTGAAATCTCATTTTTTGTAATATTGTCTTCAATAGAAATACTGACTTTTACAAAAGGAAAGTTAAAAAAAAGAATACGTGAATGAAGTTAATTAGTATCTTATGCTTTTTAAATTGTTCTCTATATCATTAAGAAAGGGAAAAGAAGGATTTGTACTTGGCTTTATCTTCTAGCATCACACCAGTAGCACAAAATGCATTCTTTAAAGTGTTACATCTATTTATTGCCAGCAGCAGTGATATATTTAGATACATATAAATCTAGATATAGATACCTGTATACATGTGTATATGATTATATATAATCTATGTGTATATATATACACATATTCTTCATTCACATATTCTTATACCAATATATATTTTATATATATCTGGAGATATGTATATAATCATATACATGTACATATATACGCACAAAATGATCTTAACAACTGCCTATTATTTGAAAAAGAAACTTTCAGTTGCCATTTTGAGCATGGCACAAAAATATGGACAGAGATAAATTTTTTATTAAACATTAATTTCTTAGGTAATGGCTAATATGATATGGCCCCTTGACTCCATAAATAAATTGATATATAATTTTCCTGACAGGTTGTTGTTCAAGTAAAACTGAGGTGTATTTTGTAGCACAAAAAACAATGAGCAGAGAAAAGAGATGTAATAAAGCATATCTGACCTGGCAGATTATTGTACAAATTCTTCTCTGCTCTAATCAAAATGCTGTGTGTGTTTGTGTACGTGTAGATGAATAGTGAGAGACAGGAAAAAACACAGTATTAGATGTACTACTCTATCCCAGGCGAATATTTAATCCTCACAATAACACTTGAAAGTTAATGTTATCATCTGCGTGTTATAGATGAGAAAATGAAAACTCAGAGAATTCCCCAGGTCTAATTGATGCTAAAATGTCTGGAACTTTTCGTAGATGTTGTATAGGCATGAAATATGTACAACCACATACTGTAATGTCGCCCTCTGTCTGTACAAGTACCACTTCTGTACACATAGTGGAGTCTTACTTATTCTACAGCCATGTTCTTAACTTTTTCCAAATCCCTCATCCTACATTAAAACATACGTATCGTCAATTTAGTACGGTATCCTATTGGGTACTAAATTTTAATAAAATAAACTTCTCTCAGTGGCTTACAAGTAATATATCTTCTCATGTATTATTTTAAAACTATTTTATTTGTTATAACATCTTAAAATTTTATAAGATTGTATAGTGAATTTCCCACCGTATATAAGAATCCAGTCAGCTATATGCCTATAGTTAGTACACCATTTGACAGCCATAATAATAACAAAAAATTCTAAAAATACCAAAGCCTAATAAAAGGAATAAATACCTAATTGAAAGATTTCTGGCATGAGAGAGAACTGGTTAAACAAATAATTTATGACATGATCTCATTTGTTGCCCTCAAATCATAATATATTGGCTACTATTGTTTATTATTTGTTGGTTTTTTATTTTTTTTTTAATAAAACATCTAATTCTGTGTCCAATCATGGAAAGCATACAACCACCTTTAATAGCATATATTGTAGCACATTAAGAACTCTTATTTGTTAACACTTTAGTGAAAGTTAATATAATTAATTTTATGAATATGAGGTAACATATTTCTTCTACCTGTTGACCTAAAATTAAACTTTCAGTGAAAAAACATTTTATCACTAGGTTCAAGTTTGGAAGGAATATGTTATTAGCATTTTTTGTGAAAGATGTATGTTCTTAAGAAACACCATTTTCTGGATTTTACCATTTCTAGGTCATTTATAAAGTTTACTTTGAGAACCCACAATGGTACTTCCAAAAATGTTGGTAATTTAAAGTAATCAAACATGCCTGGAATATTCTTCAAAGGTTGGTTAAACATCTTATAAACCTCATTTGCAAATCCATCTGGACCAGGGTCTTTTCCAGATGGGGAATTTTCATTACTACCCATCATTTTTCATGGTTTATTATAGGTATAGCTTTAATGTGAGAGGGTCACAGATAGATGTGTATCATAAGTAAAGCAACATAATTGTTTAATATTTGTTTAAGAGATCCTTCTGAATAACCACATATAAAAATTAAGCAGTAGCACATTTTTGATGAGTTTGAGTTAACAGATTTTTTCTTTATTTATATGATTCAGAAATAAGTGCATTCTAAAATTTCAACTGAAAACAATTGTGATTATCCATTTTTTTAAAATTACACAATCTTTTCTTTTACTTTCGCAGCTCTATCAATACCAGATAGTGAAATGTAACATCCTGAATATATGAAGCTCCCTCAAAATGTTAAATTCTTACAAATTGGCATTTTAAGACACATCCATACTGATTGAACTGGTAGAGAAAGACAATATTCAAAAACATTGGCAATCAATTGTTTGAATATATGTTCAATTAAATTTGACAAATATTTTTGGATCCTTATTTTAAGCCTGGCATTATTATAGATACAAATATAAATATAAAATATGTAAAATAGTAGTTTAGGAGAGGAGATAGAAATATAGACAAGGAATTGAATTATAGTTTGACAAGTGAGGTAAAAGAAGCACGTACTAGATACAGCAGTGGTGAAAGCAGGGTTGCTCTGCTTTTCTTGGATATGGTAAAGAGTTCTACAGATGCAGAGATGCTGAAAATGCTTTTTTGTATTTGTGAAGAAAATAACTCCTGGCAAAAGGAACTGCATGAATAGAGACACAGAGCACTACACATGCAGCCACTTGCAAATATCCGCCCTTTGTTTACAATGGCAGTAAAATATTGATTTCCCCCACATCATTAATGAAATATAGAATTAGAAATTTTAAAACAACACATCATATCCCCCTTACACCAAGAAAGAAAACATGCCCTAAAGAAATTAGGCTCTCTCAGCCTTAGCACCATTTTCTTAGAAATTTCTGCTCCATGAGAGCCAAGTGGAGAAACAGGCACATGTGTAGGTAAAAGCACAAAAGAAGAAAGATGAGGCTGAGATCCAAGTAAATTGCCAGTGTGTGCTCCCATGGAGGCCACAGGAACAGAATATGGCATGCCAGCAACTGAGGACAATGATACAAGTTGTTGGACTGCATTCTACTCTAGAGGTTGTCTCACAATGGATCTAGAATTTCCATTGCCATCTAACTGTCAAGGCCACCTCTGAGAGAACCACCTTGCTCATACCAAAACAGCTCCCGTTGACCTTTGCCCTGGGCCTGTGATACTCTAGACTAGATCTGTTCTCAGTTGTTGCTGTAATTACAAATTTGTAAGAAAGAGTAATAATGCAATATATGATTTCTTCTGCTCTCTTGGAATCAAACAAAGGTGGGGGAGACAGAAATCAGAACATTCGGGACTTTAGTCTGAAAATGACTAATGTGAGTCTTAATCAGATTCAAAAAATTCATTCAAATCAATGTCCCCAAGGAAATTACGAAACAGGCCAAAATGTGCCACTGACAGGACTTTACTTAAGGCTGGAAATGTTAGCTGGGGTCAAGCAACATTAGACAAGGACATTTAGCTGAGTTATAACCTACTTTCCCTCTAGGGGTGAGCTGATGTCTTTTATTATCCCAAGAAATTTGTTATAATAAATTCAGTTGAGGTGTTCTCTTCTCCATTTCTTTTCTTCCCCATAGAGCATAAGGCATGGTTGGTTTACGCAGCTCAATCTCCTTCATGGCCTGGGGACATTCTAGTATAGTAGAAGAATCCTTTTATAGAAATACACACACACACAGCTGTTTCACTCACTGTTGTCACAAACAATTTGTTCTGAAGGGAGGGAGGTGAGTAATGAGTGCTTGCACTAATTCACACTTTAAAAAGGACACAGATGGGTCATTTGATTACATATTAGGGTTGACCTTCAAATAGCAACCTACCTGGAGTTAGGAAGACAGTATTCCCGGGGACAAGCTCTTGTCTTAGGGACCAAAGCCATCCTACTGTTTAAGCCAATGGTCTAGACCAACCCAGGCAGAAGGCATAATCTAGGCTCTTACCTGCCGATCTTGGTTAATGGAACCTAGTGCAGAACAGACAGACATGGGTTCCAAGGCTGAGATATATAAGATTAGGAGAATAGTTTCACCCTCTTTAGGTGGGTCCAGAGATACTTTCAATCTCACAGCCCCTCTGCACTAAATGCAGGTGACTCTGAGTTATTTTGGGGGGAAATACACACACACACAAAGGACATTTTTACAACGTTTTTCCTGAGAAAAGCTTTCAAGTGACTTTCCCTCACTATTTTAAATTGGCAAAATTGATGATCAAGAAGAGTCACAGGTAAATACTTCTCCAATTCAAATTCGAAGAGCATGAAATGTTAATGGGTATACATATCTAGAAAAACAAAGGGATTTTGATGGTCCAAGCAGTTTGAAGAAAGTGTGAGTTAAACAAATTAAATAAATTAGATGATATGACTTCTCAAATACGTTTTTCATGTTTATTAAAATTCTGAATCTCTAATAAAGATATGTAGTAGTGACTATTTCCCAAATTATTTACAAGTAGAATCATTTCTATCTAAACCTTTTTGAATATCTCACTGAAGACTGGTGTTCTATGGACTGAGAAATGCTGGTTTAATAATAACAATAATAGCTAATATTCACAGAATTTGAATTCTGTGTGTCTTGAGTCAGCCTCAAGAATATGCATTTTAAGACAGTAATTATTTGCACAAATTATGGGTCTAAAACAAGAGCAACTTCTGATGAAAGAATTTGTTCCAGTTCTTTCCATTTATGGGCAGAGGGTAGAAAGAGAAAAGTTGGGTAAGGACATTTTTGAGGATTCTCCAAGTTTCAAGCAGTGAAAAAAGTTAGTAGTGGTGAGAGCTGGGATAATTAGATAAGCTCTATAAGGGTCCCTGGTAAATGAGACTCATCCTTTTAAGTATATAATTTGCCATCCTAGTTGTAGCATAATCTGTTCCAATACAGTCTAGTAAGAATTGGTTGAGCATCTATTTATGCAGACATTTACCACAAATGATTTAACATTGTGGGTTGGGTAAGCTGTGAATGTATGCTGTACTTGTTTTGGGGAGGTTTGAAAACATAAACGTAAAGGATATAAGTAATAGAATGGAGAAAGTCACAGGGGAAGCAGACATAATAAAACACCAGATTGTGCCTGTGTTACACCACGTACAAGGTGAAAGAATAAGCGTGGCAGAGAGGAAGTGTGGAGGCTCTGTGGAAGAGGGAGGATTTGATCACAGCTGTGAAGAAGCAGGTAAGGCTTGGACAGGAGAAGGACATCCAAGTGAAAGAGACAATTCAAAACAATGGTTTCTCGGGAAAGATAGGCAAAACCTATTCATGAAAGAGGCAGTTTCATTTTGTTGGATTAGAGGGTCATAGGAGGATGTAACGGGATGTAAGAAAAAAAAATTGGTTGATTACAGATCATAGAAGATCTTGAATATGATATTCAAGTTTATGAAATTTTCTTTATAGAAATTGACAAACCTCTGGCCAGTTTGGCGAATGTTCTTGTAAGGAGTAAAATAAGGAGACTGAATGATGAACAAGAATGGGTCAAAACTCATGGCCAGATTTACAGTGGAGGATGAGACCTCATTATAATCTCTGATTTCCACCCGTGTGAAGTTATTAGCAGACAGCTTAAATGCCAATCCATGTGGGGTCACTCAGAGATAGGTTAAGCCCCTGGGTTATATGGAAACTTTTTATTTCTATGGAATAGGGTCAGCCTGGGTAGACAGTCTGGATTACATGCTACACATTTTGAAGACTTCTACTATCTGCAGTGAAGAAACATCAGAATGTTTTCACAGTTCTCTGTTTTTAAAGAAAATTCCATTAGCATAGTAAATAAGGCCAACTTTATCTTCTATATTTAACGTACACCATACAAGAAAGTAAGAGGCAGTTTATACATTTTAAAGTTCTGCTAAATATACACACATATATATAGAAACAGAACTATCTCAAGGAGTAACTGCACAGTACACAATTTTAATTTTTCAGAGCTACACAATTTTAATAATTATTTAGGTCATACTGCTGTGCAGAGGATCACAGATTCTATTCCTTAGTGTCTCAGTGACTGTTTCACAGTGCTACTAGGCCAAAATAAATGCCTCATGGTTCCATTTATTTAGTAGTTAGATCTCAACAACTCAATAAGAATTTACTTAATAACAACTTGGAAATCGTTTGTGCCACATATTGAAAGACTAACATTTCTATTTTATTCTTAAATAAGCGCAATCACTTAACAACGGGATGCATGAACATGTTGGATATTGTACATCTTCTAATGCACAAAACTCAAATTCAGATTTGCCACTGCTACTTTTATTTCCTGCTCCACATAAATTTTCATGGAGTGCTTCTTTGAGCCATAGAAATCACCAAAGACAGCTTCATCACAAACATTGACATTGTCTAAAGGCATATAGTGCTATCTAATGTTGAAACTATAAACTACCTCAAGCTTGTATGTACAGCATTGCTGTTTCCCTTGAAAGATATTAAATATTTCAGGGCTCTTCTGTGAGCTCACTGGATCACCACAGAATATCCTGGCACAGAGTTTGGAGACCATGGCCATAGTGCTTGCTTTTGAACACCTGGTAAGGACATGAAAGTAACAGATGATGGTGGGGATAAAAGAAATAACATGTGTGTAAAGATACAAGAAATTGACTTCTGAACAAAGGGTAACAAGACTAGGTAGTCTGGTGACAGGAAAGGTTCAAAATGTTTATGGTTAGAGAACAATTTGAGGCTCAAATACATGCAAATATTTTTTGTCAACTGACCACTACAGCAAAGCTAATGGCATCAGATAACCAACCTTCACCCTCATTTAAGGTTGTCCTCAAACACCTTTCTTACTCCACCAAGTTTGGCTCAGTCTCTATTGTCAGGCTTAGGGGATGTTTGATTAAGAGGTCTTTATAAATTCCCACTAATATTAAGTCAGTACCCAACAATCCTGCTTGTAGTTAAATAGCAGTTTCGAAATTTTGAAAATATTTTGGATTTCACAAGAGAAGATTTTTAACTTTCAACCTATTTTTTTAATGAGGTTAATTTTCTTTTAGTCTTAATTTCGACACTTAACGTGTGCCTGCATATCAGTCTCTCAGTGACTGCCTTTAAAAATGATTTTTAAAAGCCCACTTATGAGGGTAATTTCTTTCATTTACATAAATGACCTTCTGGGGTATGCAGAGTTTCCAGTATATTTTGGGAAGGATACGTTGCAGACTTTTAGAACTTGTGACCAACTTTTAATTCTCTTGACAGTCTCGGCAGGAGCTGTGGGGTGGGGGGAATTGCTGTCAAAAAGTTTTGACTTTAGAAAAACTACATTCTTCACCTGTATAAAAACTTATCTGTGTTAACCTGCTTCTGTCATAAATTGGTACAACCTCATGAAAGAAATAATAATGCAAAATAGCTGATTTCTCTCTCTGTAAATCATGAAGTTTCTCAATTAGAAGAAACCTTTAAGGAACTGCTGCTACTTGTCCATGTCTTTATTTGATAATTTTTATTTTTGGAATTTTTAACTTCTTATACCTAACATTTAAAGATAATAATAGAAGTAACACAATTAAACCCTAAATTTCTTCTTTTTTTATCCATGAATTCTATTTGATGTTAGTCTCAGAAAACAAAAAACATTTTCACAGATTGAGAAGGTATTTGATTACAAAAGGTCAAGGCAAAATACCAACATATTTAACCAATACATTTTTGCAGACTGTTTATAGAAATTCTCTGAGTTGCATAGCAACAGTCTTCTTAATTACTACTTGCTATCCAGATTTTAATAATTTAATTAGTACATTTTGCTTCATTAAATTGCTATATTCGATAGATTTAAGGAATTCAATTCATACCATGTTTTAAATGTTTTTTTCCACATGTTGCTGTGCAAGTAGGAATATGAACTGTATTTATGTTCTATTCAGATGCAACATAACAGAAATGAAATGGAGCGTTTTTGGATATAACTGGTGTGCTCTGAAAGAGAAATAGTTAATTAGAAATTTGGAGAAGGCGAACATGCTTTTCCAAATTATACCATGTTCAGAAAACTGAGAAAGTTTACAGATTTTTTTTTTTTTTTAAGATGAGAAAAATAAATTTGAAGAGAAAAAATACTCTTTTAATGCTTTTAATAAAACTTTGAAAGTTGCTTTCATGAAGTTTCCAGTTAGGGAATGACTATAAATTGAGATATATGATTAATCTTTGAAGATCGACTTTCTTTTCTTTAATTCTAAGATGTAACTTATAGCTTCAGGCTTCATAGCAGCAGCATATCTTAGTGGCCCACTCAGTCCTTCTTTATCTCCACCCAGAAACCTCATAAGCATTTTAAACTTAACATGATCAAAATCGAACCTTTATTCCCAACCCTCAAAGCTTTTATCTCACAGTCTTCCTTATGTTAGTAATGCAAATACTCCAGGCAATAATCCGAGAGTGTTCTTTGATGCCTCCTTTCCCTACACCCCCCTATATCTAGTCCATTAATGAGTTTTGTTGGCTCTACCTACAAAATATATGTCAAACCTATTAACTTTTCTCCATCTTTTCTGCTGCTGAGCTAGAGCAAAACACCATCATCTCAAGATACTATCATGTCAAAGTGTTCTCTCTAAATCCATTTCTCTCTCTACATCCCATTCTACACACAGCAGCCAATTAAATCTTTCTGTAACATAAATAATATCATGTGATCCCCTAAATGCCTTCCATGGCTTTCTTTTGAACTTACAATCAAATTTTTTCTGGAATCTTTGTCCTGACCTGATCCTTCCTAACTCGCCAACATGAGCACATTATACTGTGTAGTTCACCACGCTCATCCACATCAATCTTACTTTGTTCCCTTGAGTGTTGTAAGTGCTTTACCACCTCAGCACTTTGCTATATGCACTTTTTGCTGTCTGGAACACTCTTCCTGCCCATTTTTCCCCAACATTAGCTTGTTCTTATTCTCCATATCTTTAACATAAATGCCACATTTACAGAGAGGCTTTCTATACATTCTTATCTAAATATTTTATGTTCATTTCCCTTATTACCCTTTATCTTATCAGTATTATTTCTGTCACAGCACCTATCACAAATATTACTTATTTCTTTAATATTTTGTAATAATTGTATATATTTAATGTGTGCAACATGATGTTTTGTTTTACATATAACTTTGTGAAATGATGACCACAATTAAGCTACCTAACATGTCTATCACCTCACCTAGTTACCTTTGTTTAATGTGGTAAGAATACATGAAATCTGATCTGTTAGCAAATAACAAGTACATAGCACCTTATTATTAATGTGTTATATTAATATATAGTGATTTTATTGTTAATTAATATTATATTAAATTGGTATCTATAGTCACCATGCTGTACGTTAGGTCTCCAGAGCTTATTCATCTTCTAACAGAAAGTGTGTACCGTTTGACCAACATCTCACTATTTCTCCGACCACCCCCCAACCTCAGGTTACCATCCTTCTACTCTCTGTTTGTATGAGTTATGTTTTTCAGATTGCATGTATAAGTGGAATCACTTTTTCTTTCTGTGTCTAGCTAATTTCATTCAGTATAATGTCTTCCAGATTCATCCGTATTATCACAAATGGCAGGATTTTCTTTGTTAATGCCGAATAATGTTTACACACACACACACATACAGAGACATTTTCTTTATTCATTCATCTGTAAATGAGCACTTATATTTTATCTTGACTATTGGAAAAAATGCTGCAATAAACATGGGAGTACAGATATTTCTCTGAGAAACCAATTTTATTTCCTTAGGATATATGCCCAGAAGTGGGACCGCTGGATCATATGGTAGTCCTATTTTTAATTTTTTTAAAGAAACTTCCATATTGTTTTCATAGTGACTGTACAACTTTATATTCCTACCAACAATGTATAAGGATGTTTCTTTCTCCATGCCCTCACCAGCACTTATCTTACAACTTTTTGCTAATTGCCATCCTAAAAGATGTGAGGTGATATCTTATTGTGGTTTTGATTTCCACGTTCCTGATAATTGACGATGTTGAGCACCATTTCATATACCTATTAACCATTTGTACGCCTTCTTTGAAAAATAACTGTTCGGGTCCTTTGACAATTTTTTAAATAAGGTTATTTTGTTTTGTTATTGAGTTGTATGGGTCCCATGTATGTTTTGGATATTAAATCATTATTGAATATATGGTTTGCCAATATTTTTTCCCATTCCATAGATTTCCTTTTCATGTTGTTGATTGATTTCTGTGTTGTATAGAAACTTTCAGTTAGATGTACTTCCACTTGTTTATTTTTGCTTTTGCTACCTGTGCTTTTCAGGCCATTTCCAGAAAATCTTTGCCCAGACCAGTCGTATGGAGCTTTTCTCCTATGTTTTCTTCTAGGAGTTCTATGGCTTTAGGTCTTATGTCTTTAATCCATTTTGAGTTGAGTCTTGTGTGTGGTGTAATACAAAAGGAAAATTTCCTCTTTTTTTTTTTTTTTTTTTTTGCTTGTGGATATCAAGTTTTCCTGGCACCATAACTGAAGACACTATTTTTTCTTCATTATGTATTCTTGGCACCTTCATTGAAGATGAGTTGACTGTAAATACTTGGGTTTATTCCTGGGCTTTCTATGCTGTTCTGTTTGTTGTTGTTATGCCCATATGATAGTGTTTTGATTGCTATAGCTTTTTGTTATGATTTGAAATCAGGAATGTGATACCTCCAGCTTTGTTCTTCTTTCTCAAGTTTACTTTACCTATTGAGAATTTTTAGTTGTCCCAGATGAATTTTAAGATTTATTTCTCTATTTCTGTGGAAAATGCCATTGGAACTTTGATAAAAATTGCATTAAATCTGCATATCTCTTTGGGAAGTTTGTTTAGACAATAGTGATTTTTTAAAATCCGTCACCACAGGATTTTTTTTAATATACTTGCATTTCTTCCATTTATTTCATTGATGTCTTGTATTTTCAGTATGCAGATATTTTACCTCCTTGGCTAAATTTATTCCTATGTCTTTTTACTCTTTTAACGTTGTTGTAAATAGGATTGTTTTCTTAATTTTGGGGGAGGGGAATTTATTCTTAGTATATAGAAACAAAGCTGACTTTTTTGTCCTGATTTTGTATCCTATGATTTCACTGAATTTATTAGTCACAGCTTTTTTTCATGGAGTCTTTCTGTATATAAGATTATATCATCAGCAAACAGAGACAGTGGCACTTTTTCTTTTGATTTGGATGCCATTTATTTCTTTTCTTGCCTAATATCTCTGGCAAGAACTTCTAGTTTTACGTTGAATTGAAATGGTAAGAGTAGACATCCATGTCTTTTTCCTGATTTTAGAGAAAATGCTTTTATCATTTCACCACTGAAAATGATATTAACTATGGGCTTCTCAAATATAGCCTTTTTAATGTTGAAATCTATTCCTTCTATTTGTCAGTTTTTGGGTGTAGTTTTTGTCATAAAAGCACATTCAGTGTTGTCAAATGTTTTTTCTTCCTCTATTGAGATGATGATACGATTTTTATTCATTCTATTGTTGTGGTGTATCACGCGTATTGATTTATGTATGTTGAACCATCCTTGCATCCAGGGATAAATATCACTTGATCATGGTATATGATCCTTTTAATAAGCTATTGAATTCATTATGCTAGTAATTTTTTAGAAAAAATTTGTATCAATGCTCATCAGGGATATTGACTTGTAATTTTCTTTCTTTGTAGTATCCTTTTTGTTTAGGTATATAAGGGTAATACTGGCCTCATGAGTGCTTCCTTCAATTTCTTGTAACAGTTTGAGAAGAACTAGTGTTAATTCTGTTAAATGTTTGATAGAATTCACCAGTGAGACCATGAAGTCTTGGCCTTTATTTTATGAGAGATTTTTAATTGCTCATTCAATCTCCTTACTCATATTAATCTGTTCAGATTTTCTATTTCTTCATGATTCATTCTTTGTGCATTGCATGTTTCCAGCAACATATCCATTTATGCCAGGTTACCAATTTGTGGATGTTATTCAAGTAATTCCTTGTAAATCTTTGTATTTCCATGTACTGATTGTAATGTCTCTTCTTTCATTTCTGATTTTATTTGAGTATTTGCTCTTTATGTATTAACTGACAAATAATAACTGTACATATTCTTGAGTACACAGTGATGTGTCAATATATACACTGTGTAGTGATCCATCAGGGTAATTAGCATATTCATTATTCAAAACATTTATTCATTTATATTTTTTCATCACTCTAGCTAAAAGTTTGTTGATGTTCTTTATCTTTGCAAAAAAAAAAAAAATCACAAACTCTTCATTCTGTTGATATTTTTCCAATGTTTTTGGTAGTCTCTATTTCATTTATTTGTGCTCTGAAATTTGGTATTTCCTTCCTTCTACCTTTGGCATTAGTTTGTTCTTTTTTTCTAGCTCCCTGAAGTCAAAACTAGGTTACTTATTTAAGATTTTTTTCTCCATTTAGGCATTTATCTCTGTAAACTTTTCTCCTAGAACTGCTTTGGCTGTATTTTGCAAGTTTCGATATGTCATATTTTCATTTTCATTTGTCTCAAAATATTTTTTAAATTCCTTTTTGATACCTTCTTTTCCCTATTGGTTGTTCAGGGGTGTGTTGTTTAATTTCCACTTACTTATACCTATCTATTCCTTAAGTTTTACTTATTCATACCTTAATTTACACTTATTTATACCACTTATTCTACTTATGTATTCACTTTTCGATACCTAGTTTCATACCGCTGTGGTCAGTGAAGATGCCTGATGTGATTTCAGTTTGCTTAAATTTTCTGACTTACTTTGTGACCTAATATATGTTCCATCCTGGAGAATGTTCCATGTGTGCTTGAGAAGAATGTGTATTCTGCTACTGTTGGGTGACGTGTTCCGAATATCTTAGGTCTACTTTGTCTAAAATGTAATTAAAATTCAATATTCCCTTATTCACTTTTTGTGTGGGTGATCTACTTATTGCTCAAAAAGGAGTATCAAAGTCCCCTACTATTATTCTGTTGCTCTCATATCTCCCTTCAGATGTGTTGATATTCACTTTACATATGTGGGTGCTTTAATACTAGGTGTTTATATATCTACACACACACACACATACACGTTTAAAATTGCTATATCCTTTTGATGAATTGACCCTTTTATCATTATAAAATGACCCTCTTTGTTGTACAGTTTTTGACTTAAAGTCTATTTTGTCTGATTTAAGTATAGCTACCCCTGCCCCTTTCTTTGGGGTTTTATTTGCATATAATATCTTTCTCAATGTACTCACTTTCACCTTATGTATGTCCTTAAGGCAGATGTGAGTTTCTTAAAGACAGCATATAATTTGGTCTTGTTTACTGAACCATTTAACCACTCTGTCTTTTGATTGGAGAATGCAATTCATTTACATTTAAAGTTATTATTGATGCATAAGAACTTACTATTTTCATTTTACTTATGATTTCTTGATTATTTTATTGATCCTTTATTTATTTGTTCCTTTATTTCTTTTTTGTTGCCTTTCATTGTGATTAGATGATTTTTTTTTGTATCGGTGTGCTTTGATTCCTCTTCGTCTTTTGTGTATATACTATAGATTCTTGATTTTTGGTTACTATGAGGGTTAAATAAAACATCTTAGGGTTAGACAAGTCTATTTCAAGTTGATAACAATTTTACTTGCATACAGAAATTCTGCATTTTTATCTCTCCAGACACATGTTCTGGTTTTTATGTCACAGTTTACATCTTTTAAATTGCATATGTGTTTAATTGCAGTTCTTTGGGAGGCCAAGGTAGAGTAATCACTTGAGGCCTGGAATTTGAGACTAGCCTGGGCAACACAGCAAAACCCATATTTACAAAAAAATAATAATAACTAGAAGTGGTGGTATGTGCCTGTAATCCTAGCTACTCAGTAGCCCAGCATCACTTCAGCCCAGGAGTCCAAGGCCGCAGTGAACTATGATTATGACACTGCAGTCTAACCTAGGTGACAGAATGAGATGCTGTCTCTAAAAATAAATAAATAAATAAACACAAGTAAATAAATTCATTAGTAAGTTATCATAGTTATATTTATTTTCAATATTTTTGTCTTTTGCCTTTTATTCTAAAGTTAAAATGATTTACATGCCACCATTACAGTACTAGAATATTTTATACTGGACTATATACTTACCTTAACTAGTGAATTAACTTTCATATGCTTTTGTGTTACTAGTGGCATCCATTTGTTTCAGCTTGAAGAACATGTTTTAGCATTTCTTGTAAGGCAGGTCTAGTTGCAATGACTAGACCTTAGTTTTTATTTGTCTGTGAAGCTCAATCTTTTCTTTATTTCTGAAGGACCGACAGCTTTAAAGTGTGCTTGGTTGGTAGGGTTTTTTTTTTTTTTTTTCTTTTTTAGCACTTTGAATATATAATTCCATTCTCTCCTGGCCCACAAGGCTTCTGCTGAGAAATCTGCTGATAATCTCATGGAGGGTCTCTTGTTTGTGATGTATACAATTCTCTTCTACTTTAAAAATCATCTCTGTCTTTGATTTTTGACAGTTTTATTTTAATGTGTCTTTGTGAAATCTTATTTGCAGTGAACCTGATTGGAGACCTTTAAGTTTCATGTACCTGGATATTTATACCTCTCCCTATATTTGAAAGGGTTCAGCCATTCTTTCTTTAAATAAGCTTTCTGCCTTTTTTTTTCCTCTCTTCTCATTTTTAGACACCTATGATGTGAAAGTTAGATCTCTTGATAGTGTCCCATAAATCCCATAGGCTTTCTTTATTTTCTGTCATTTTTTTAAAAAGTACTTTACCCTCTCACTGAATATTTTCAAATAACCTGTGATTTCAAGGATTCTTTCTTCTACTTAAGTGTGCCTTTGACACTCTTTTCCATTTTTTACTTCAAATCATGGTATTCTTCAGCACCAGAATTTCTGTTTGGTTCTTTGTTATGATTTCCATCTCTGTCTTTCCTAAACTTCAATTTTGTGGTGTTATTTATCTGTGTTCTCTTAAAACTCACCAAGCTTTCTTAAAACAATTATTTAAATTGTTGAGCAGTTCATAGATCTCCAGTTCTTTTAGGTTGGGTACTGAAATATTATTGTGTACCTTTGGGGGTGTCACATTCCTTGATATTTTAATTGAAGTCTTGAAGTTTTTACATTAAATCCTTGAAGTCTTCCATTGCGGTCATTGCATTTGAAGATGTGGTCACTCTAGCTAATTGTTACTAACCGGCTTCAGGAAAGAAATACCTTCACGAAACAAATTGGTTAGGGTTTCTGAGGCTCTCTCCAAACTTTTCTATAGGTGAGTGTGTTCCATATCTCTTGCTCTTCTTGGGAGACTATTCTTTTGTTTTTCTTCAACTTTTATTTAAAGTACAGGGGATTGATATGCAGGTTTGTTACATGGGTATATTGCACCCAGACACTGAGCATAGTACCTAATAGGTAGTTTTTCAACCCACAGCCCTCCCCTACCCTCCCCACACTAGTATTCTGTGGCATGTATTGTTCCCATGTTTATGCCCATGTGTGCTCGTTTAGTTCCCACCTGTAAGTGAGAACATGCAGTATTTGTTCTTCATATTATTCAATATCTTCTGTGGCCAGTGGATTAGATGTTTAATATGATGACTTTAAATAAAAATGAACATCATTTTAAAGGAAAGACATATTAATTAATTCAGGAAAAAATTGGATAGTTACTGTGATCCCGGCACCATACTAAATACAAAGAATATAATGCTTTCATGAAGCTACAGCAGATAAAAAACTACACAAAGGCTTTCTAAATTTAACTCTGTAATGGAATATGTAATTTTCTGTTCAATATGGTTATGTTACACATTGACTGAGGGCAGAGAAATGTATTATCATCTTTCATTTATAGTCATTCAGTTGAACTAAACTGAGAAGGTGCTTTGATGAATGTTTTAGATGAGAAGAAGGTGGAAAAGAAGGTGTATCTTCCTTCAAATCTCCTCTAGGAGATATATGCAAAAAACATTTATGAAAAAAAGACAAAAAATGTTACGTACTTGTAAAACAGAATTAAAGTACATAATAAAAAGAGTTAAATCTTAAAAAAAATTAATTTGAATGACTTATGGGGATCATTTAAGAAAATAATATTTTATAAGTCTATCAAAATGTAATAGAGTCCCCAGAACTTATGACTGTACTTTAACATCTTTCATATATATATTGCATGATAAATTAATTTTTTACCCTGAGGATTAGAGTTTCTGTTAATCCCTTTGTGTTATATGAAAGTGAAATTACATACAAACTTTTATAGGTATCAGATGTGATTGCATTTGGCTGGGGGTGGGGCGATAGTATAAATGTTTTTGCATTAATGACACCAAAATTGTTAAGAGCTGTAAGACGAATAATTTTGAAAGCAGAGTCATCACAATGTAGAAAACAGAAATTAATCAGTGGTTAGATTTTACATCAGGAAATCAAAGGATATCTAAGTCAATGATGAAAATTGATTGTTTTATGTGTTCATATGTGGAACACTGATTGCAATAAGAACCACAGCATTAAAAATAGGCAAGCAAATTTCTAGCTTCTGTTATAAAAGAACCTCTGACTTTTCTGTATATATTCTAGCTCTAGAAGTCATTGGCTAAATGAGTGATGATACTAAGGATTCATTGATTTGTATACTAGGGCAATTTTTTTACTCAGTTATATTGAGATCTATTGCATAGCCAATTTCTCTCTAAAAAGGCATATCTTGGACAATCAAGATCTACACTGCCCAATGCAGTAGCAATTACCTACATGTGACGAGCATTTGAAATGTGACTGGCCCAAATTGAGATGTGCTTTAAATGTTAAAAAAAAAAAAAAAAAAAAAAAAAACCAGGAAGATTTGGGGAAGAAAGCATGTAAACATTACATTAAGATTTTTATATTGATTATATATTAAAATGATACTATTTTTGGTATACTAGATTAAATGAAGTATATTTTTAAGAAATTCATTGCCCATGTCTTTTTACCCTTTGTGGTGTGTCTGTGAGTAAAGTTTAAATTGTATTTGTGACTCATATTTTTACTAGGCAGCATGGATCTAATAAATATTTTTAAAAGAAGTATTTTTTATCCTAGAATGGCTTTCATGACCCAGTCATTGTTTAAGTGTCCATTAAATCATAAGGGAATTATACTATGGGACACCATGGTATATATCTTGCCAGTGTTAATATTTGTTTTCCTCATATAAAGGGATTTAATCTATTTAGCAAGGGGGCTTAGTAGAGTTCTATAGTCCATACTGTTTAAAGTTATACTTCTCTTTTAGTGTATTATTTCTTTTCCTTTACCTGCAGTTAGGTCCATTTATTAGTAGGATATCTTCCTGGGAAAATAATAGGAAGGATAATTAAATAAGTGGTGATATTTACCTTTAACAAAGTTTATTCTTTCTCATTTCTGCTCCTCACAGAGATAATGAAAGTTAGTGCAATAATGAAGGAGCCACACTTAGCCAAACCCCGATATAGCTGGCCTTTTCTAATGATCTTACTCAAGCTCTCCAAAACTGACTTATTATTTCCCTTACAGTGTCTTGATTCACAACCCCTCTCCCTCCTGGACTCTCATATACACGCACACACACACATGCACGCACGCACAAACTCATTATTATTAGAGGTTTGTTTTCCACCAACCACCACCCCTCCCCGAACTTTATCACAGGTGGCCTCTAAAAATGAAAATCATTTATGCTATCCTTCTGGCAAAGACCAGTTTTTTCTCATGCAAAGATAAAGTGTTCACTTTTATTGTCTCTCTCATTATGGTACATTTATCTAAATGGAATTAATAAAGCACCTACCACAGGTTTCTTTAGCTGATTGCTTACAAGTTTGAGAATGTTAATATTCAAGGACATTAAAACCAGAATAAAAGAAATTAGATCCTTTGAAATAGGAGATATTTTAACGTATGATCCCATAAAATAAAATAAACATTCTAAAAAATGATGCCTATAAACATCAGGAAGATGGATAAGTTGACACCTCATTTTGCATATCTCTGCTTAATAATATTATATTTCATTTCCCATGCTAAGAAAACAGCCATTACCCAAAGCAGCCACTCGTAAACAGGGCTTGTGAACAGATTGCATCCTTGTTGGTGGTATGATAATTGAAATAAGTTTTCTAGTCTTTTATGAGAAAATACCAGATGTATAAAATACCTATTAATCAACTCTCTTGCTTTTGCAAACATAAGTTTCAGTACCAATGGCTATTAAAAAATAAAATGTGCAATGAAAAAGAGGATTGCGAGAAAATACCAAAGAATTAGCTAAGTGATTCATCTTTGGGCTGTTTCTGGGTATCTATTGATTGCAGGATGGAGCAGTAAAATCATTACTTTGGATTTCTTGAAGAAATACTTAGGATACCGTCATGCCCAGTACTTCTGCACTGTCTGTCCTAAAGAGAACAGGCAGGGGCGAGGAGGGGATGTGATTGTCAATGAGTACATGAATAGTCCACCTTTCTATTTCACCCACAATATTCTATTGTATTCATTGAAGTTTCCACTAAATGTTTCCTTATCTATCATCATTTGTAAAGGTCATGTATAGGATCAGCACTTTACAATGCTGTCAGGCCAAGTCCCTCCCAGTTTGGACAACCCTTCCCCACCTCACCCTTCCCTTTCAAATGCAAATGAGAAATAAGAAAATTGAGAGGCAATTGAAAAAGGTGATAGGAAGCAGGAGAGAAAAACTAGCCTAGAAAGAGAAACATTAAAATGACAAGAGTTTTCCCCAAAGTGCTATTGTACATATATTGGCGAAAACTGTCTTCAACTATTTTTCCCTCATGCAAAAGATAAAAGAAGTTGTTTCCTAGAGGTAGAAATAGGTAATTTTAATAAACATGATTTTGGTTTTCTGCTTGAATCATGACTTAATATAGTCCCTTTATAGCAGTCTCTGGAGTTAAGATCACATGCCTCACTCTGATGGTGTCTTAATGTTTACATATTTCAAGTTCGGGGCTTTAGCTGATAGAGGCTGCTTTTATTCAGCCCAATGTTCTAGCTTAACTTGCAGGTTTTCTTTGCTCACTTTTACTTTTGAAAGTCAGTGATAAGATAATGTTAGGTACTTACTTAGTTTACATGTATAGAAAATATATTTACCTAATTTATAGAAAATATATTTCACAATGTCATTTCAAAGCTCAGAAAACAGGTTTTCTTCCATAGACTTTTCTGGCATTCTCTCCATTACCTGACTGTTAAATTCTGCAGATTTAGGGCAGGTTCTGAGTGTCCTTTGTTGGGACGTCAGGTTCAGAGCTCATCCCTTCTTCAGAAGCCCCTGTGTGCAAGTTGATATACAGTCCTCCAAACCTTTCTTCTCCACCTGATCAGTATTTACTATTACTGGATGTTTATTAGTGATAATTATCTGGGATTTATACTTGACTCAAAGAGGGAGAAGTAATGGTAGCATCATTAAGCTTCCTGAAAGGTGAATGAAGGTGATACTTTCCCATGGGCTTTAGAGTTTTTATCATGTTCAATGACATACTTTGACTCAGTTGGACTTCCTTTAACTGGGTTATATAAGGGATCACCTATTTCAGGCCAGAGTGACTGCGTATTCCAAGTGCCTCCACTTGAATTTCCAATTTTCTAAGGCTTTACACTTACAAATGTAAATATACATTTATTGGCGAGGAGGGAGGGCCGGTACAAAGACAGCAGAATCTCTAGAAACCTGTCCTGTAAGCACGTTACTAAATTACCTTCCAGCCATAGTGTTATAGTCCCTCTGCCCTGTATTTTCATGTAGCAGATATCTTTTTCCGCCGTGTCTAATTGAATTCCCTCTGTGGGTCTTTCTGTTCCTCACATGGCTTTTTATAAAGAACCCTGGGCTACGAGACAAGAAGCCTAGGTTCTAGTCCCACATCTGGCAATCGTTGGTTGAAGAATTTTTGCCAAGCCATTTTCATATACCTGATCCTAAAGTGTCCTCTTCCAATGAATGGGGAACTTCTATTAGTTCATTCTTGGGGGTACGTAAGAAGAACACAAATTCCTTAGACAAGAACATTAGAATCGTGTGGTGGAGAGAGAGGGGATTGTTCAAACTCTATGATCCTTTCTTCTACCCACCACAAGAAACTGTAATAAACTTCCCCAACTCAAGAAACACAGTTAAAATTAATAAATGTCCACACAATTTTTGGAAAATAGACCTTTTAGAAAAATTAGATATCAATTTAAATGCCTTCTCCAGAGAAATTCATTTACACACAACATTCTGGAAATAGATTTTAGAAGTTCAAATACGTTTACCTCTCCATCTCCCAGTCCCCTGCAAAAATCTGAACCTGTAATAATCACTGTACAGTATATTTGCTTGAGAATGTTGCTGTATAATGTAAACCTTCTACTAAAAGCAGTAGGTTTTATTTTTATTCCACCATTGTATAGTCTTAGTTAGCTAAGAAACATTTTAGAAAAGAAAGGTGAGTTTAGAAGCCTCCCCAGATTATACTTAATGACCATAAAAATATTTAAATTATTGTACTGTTAAATATAATTCTGACCTCTGAATGCTTCTCAGATATGTTGTCATTACTGATTCTAAACTGTGACATTACTGCAACCTGAAGCTTAACAGATTTTTCAAAAAAATAGCATCCTCAATGGCTGTTGTCTTTTTTTAATAGAAGCCTTCAATGAATTAAATGAAAAACTAGCCAAAACAGCAATACAGTTTACAAACCATAATAGCCAGCTCTAAATGTGTGTCCTGGGGTTTCAGATGATGTCATCATCTACTACTGCAAATTTAATAGTATGGTTGCCTGGAAGGCAAGCTATTATAGTATGTTTAATTTCACTAAGATGTAAATTACATGCTTCAGCTTTGTATAGTATTAGTATTGGCTATTGTCACATTCACTTATTTTTGCAGCTGTCAGCCATACTAATATTTATGGCTGTTCTGTTAATCTAGAAGCCTGATGCAATTATCTATCTATCTATCTATCTATCTATCTATCTGTCTGTCTGTCTTTCTGTCTGTCTCCATTCATCTATTAGCTTTTCTCATATTCTACCTTACTCCTTAAATTATTTGATTACCACTATAACCAAAAGCCAAATTAATCTTAAATTGAGCTGATTTTCAAATTTTTGAGAAGAATTATTTTAAGGCTAAATGTTCTTTAATAGCATTGTATGTTAATTTTGTGAATACAGAAGTAACTATATTTTTTAAAAGATTAGTTCAGAAAAATTTTCCTTAAGACCACTTGTCCTTAATGTCCCTGCTAGTTTGGATAGAGTTGACATTTTCTTTTCCCTGGCACAGATATATATATATTTTTTGAGACAGGGTCTCATTTTATCATCCAGACTGGAGTGCAGTAGTGTAATCAAAGGTCACTATGACCTTGTACTCCTGGGCTTAACTGATCCTCTCATAGTTGGAACTATAGGCACATGTTGCCATGCCTAAGTTTATTTATTTTTTTTAATGTTTGGTAGAGACAGGGTCTCACTATGCTTCCCAAGCTGGTATTGAGCTCCTGGACTCAAGCAATCCTGCTTTGGCCTTCTGAAGTGCTGGAATTATAGACATGAGACCCCATGCCTGGCTAATTTTTTAAATATCATATATAAAAATTCTGCCTTTGTTTTAGCTTTTTGTTTTTAAATTTCTCTTCAAATTAAGGAGCAGTTGAGTTTGATGACTAAGATCTTGGGTTTGGGACATGGAAGCCAACACTTCCATCCTCAAATTTTGTCTCATATAGTTTATAAAACTACCATAGACTCAATGTCATAATATGGAAAATATAAAGAGATATACTGTCTATAAAACTATTAGCAATATAAAGAAAACTTCCACTCCCTCTCCTCCTTCTTTCTCTTCAGAGTTTCCCACAGTACCTGCAAATCTTGGCAAAGTCACTTAACTCCTCCAGAGTTTTGTTTTCTACTCCCCCAAAGAGGAGATTTTACTAAATTATCTCTAGATGCCCTTTCAGTCTGACAACGTATGGTCCACAACTGAGATAGTAATAAGCTTCTTATTGGCCGTTTCACACATTTAATATTATATGAGACAGGGAGAGAGAAATAGGGAGAAAGTCTTAAAGAATGAGTTGACTTGTCTTAGAGAAGCAGGGCATGAGCAAGAATAAGGGCTTTTCTTATTCTGGGATGGTAGATAAAAACAACTTGATTCCTGGAATGGAAATATAGAAGACCCTCTGAGAGATGTCAACAGAGGTTAGGCAAAGAAGACAGGGATTTTTCTGCTAAGTAGAGGGCAGCTAGGGTCTCAGGTAGACAGAGAGGCGGGGCAAGAGATTATCAATTTTTATATAGAGAAGTGACATTTGAAAATGTCATTTCTATCCATTTTGGAATTCTTGTAATTAGAGCACTGATATTTCTCTTTTATAATTGAAAGAAGCTATGTTGTAAGTACTGACTTAGAAAGAACTAAGGCTAGGACACAAGAAACCTAGGTTCTAGTCCCAGATCTGCCAATCATGGGTTGAAGCAGTTTGGCAAGTCATTTAACTTTCAAGTGTCCTCTTTAGAAAGGTGAGGAATTTTTATTAGGTCAGTGTTTAGGAATAGATTAGAAAATTTTAAAACTTTTGGGCAAGAACATTCAAAGCATGAGGAAGAGAAAAATATAAAAATGGAAAGAAGAGAATAAAAGGTAAGGACCCAAATGCAGGTATTATTGGAGAGAAGAAAATGGAAGAAGTGGAGATAAAAGAAGTGTGAAGGAAAGATAATGTGATCTGTGTATATTTTCAGTTTCCTGCAGTAACATGTTTTCCACCACAAAGGCTGAAAGTCTTGAGATATTTCTTTCATAATTTCAAAGACCAGCAACACCATTGCCACTCTTCTTTGTGGTCCAAGGAGCAATGAATTGGATTTCGTTTTGGCTCTGTCACTCATTTCTAGGGGCACTCTATACAAGTTGCCTTTCTTCTCCATACCTAATTTTTTTCTTATTGTTAACACTGAAGATGGCAACTGAGTAAAGTTTGAGATGTCTTGCTATTCTAAAATTCGAAAAAGTTATGTTTTTATCTAGGGGAATGCCCCTGGCAAAAACTTATTCAAGCCCTGTAATCCAAAACCTGAAAGAACCAAGCGTACCCTCCTTGAATATGCTAAGGTACAAAAATCTTTGAATCAGAGGATTTGAACATTCTCTCTGAATCCTGAAGTCAAACAAGGGGCCAGGAATTGTTCTGAATACTAAGGATACAGTCATAAACAAAATGAACAAAGTCCCTGTTCTTGTGGAATTATTTATGCCAATAGTGGACAATTGGAGTACATTTTGCAATCAACCATCATGATTCCCCTTTACAACAAAAGGTTTTAAACATTTTTTGATGATTTGCAGTGGACTTTGTAGTATCTGTGCCAGTAAAACTCATTGGCCTAATTATTCTTAGCTTCTCTTTATAAATCTGTAAGTGCTGAAAGGCAGTGTGAACAAACTATTACACTTATGTAATCACTTAAAAAACAGAGAGAGAGTTGCCCCATGTTACGTACATTATCTTTGTTAGAATTGTATTGTGAGATTTTCAGTATAAGTGGAATAGTTTTAGAGATAGAGAATCACTAGTTTATTAATCCTTTGGATATACAAAGAGATTTTTATTATGCATACTTTTTAGTTGAGCAATAAGTAGGAGAAAATAATTTAATATCTTCTGGTCAGCTTAAAAAGTAAATGGCTTTTAAAAGAAATGATTATACAGACTAAGTCAGTCCTCGGGATGGGTCAAAATAAATCAATGATAATGAACTCTAAATTTAAATAAAATCATCACTGTAATCAAAGCAAAAGTATTTTATTCTTCTTGAACACCTAAAAGCAAGTTAATGCTCCAGCGGCATTGAACTACAGATGTTCATTGTTTTCCTTCTGGGTCTGTTTGCACACAGCAAAGCCTAGTCTATATTTGACTTGAGCTTTGTTTATTTACTTAGTGCAGTTGCATTCATTAGCTGAATTGTATTTTGTTCTTTATGTAGCCACAAAAGCTCATCTATATCATAGAAGCGTAATGATGACAGAAATCTTTCTCAGAATTTTACAACCTGTTTCTGAGTAACGGATATTTTAGAGGAGGTATAAAACTGTAGTAAATTACAGCATCCTAACAATATCTATCAGAAGTGTGGAAATTGTATTTTCCAGAATATTTGGTGGCTTGGTATCCTACAGAAGAATTCAAATCCAGGAACAGAATACAGGAACAAAGCGCGAAAGGAATGAGTGTGCAGGATTTTAAAATTCCATTTAAAAACAATGAATTATTTTCAAATGCTTGTATGCCTCTTCCATTGAGATTTATTCAACAAGAAACATGTGCTGATATTTCTCCTAAATCACCTCTAAGACTTCCAGATGTTAATCATGAATGTTAGAGGAACCAATTCCAAATCATCTTCATGGTTGGGATTCTTTCTTTTCACTATTGAAAGATGTATTATATTAACTGACACATAATTTATGTCAGGAATGAAAGAGAATCTTTCATTATGACTATCCTTGCATGTTAAAAAGCATACATAACTATAAATATTACTATTAATTGTAAATAAAACTATACCTCTTCTTTAGATAGCTAACCAAAAATACTAACAAAAAAAAAAATTCCCTCACTGAAATAAATTTACTTCTAAAAGCAGTCTCAAATGTAACCCATGAGCACATGCTTATAACTTATAACTACAACATCCAACCAAATAAAAATTAGAAGGAAATAAAAGGAAGACAAGGAACAGACTTACTTTGTCCAAACAGAAAATTTTTGTTCTTATAGAATTTCTAATGAAAGGAATGTGTAGTGGCTGAATGGTGGTCCCCCATAAGATATGCTCATGTGCTAATCCCTGGAACCTATTAATATAACTTATTTGGGAGAAAAAAAAAAAAGTCTTTGCAGATTTAATTAATTTAAAGATGTTGAGAGAAAGAGATCATCCCGGAGTTTCCAGGTAGGCCCTAAATTCAATGATAGGTATCCTTATACGGGACACACAGAGGTGAAGAGAGACACAGAGGAGAAGGCAATGTGAAGACAAAAACAGACGCTGGAGGGATGTGGTCAGAAACGAAGCTGGCATCCACCAGAGGCTGGACCAGGCACAGAGCAAACTCTCCCCAAACCCTCTGTAGGAAGCACAGTCCTGCCAACACCTTGATTTCAGATAAATTGCTGCTGTTTTAACTTTCCAAGTTTGTGATAATTTGTTACAACAGTCCTCAGAGACGAATACAGTATGACTTCAAGCAATCAGTGAAGCTCAACAAATGTAGGAATATTTCACCCAAAGGAAAGAGGACTATGAAAATTACTGTTCCTCATTCAAAACCACCCAAACCATTTTGTATGCTTTGGCATCTGTTGAGACTCCAGCAGACTTTAAACCCAAGTGAAATTTAAAACACATCACAATCACTCAAGCTGAAGCACTTTGAGGTGTTTAGGTAAGGAATATAATTAACAGGGATATGTGTATATATATATATTTTTTTTTTCAAAAACATGTACAGTCAAACTCAAAAATGTGATTCAACAACATAATGAATATGCCAACTTTTGTTAGTAACTACTTGAATAAAAGCAAATATTATTTGTTGATTAATAGAGTAAGATTTTTTTCAATAATTTCTAGACTCACTTGATCCCAGCAACTTAGTAGTTTAAAATTGTAAAGTAATAAAAAATGTCAGGTCTTATTAATTAATAATTTATATTGAATGTTTGTGGAAGTCATAGATACTTTAGATTTTTAGAGAAAAAAATTCACTGACATGATCCTGGCTCTCTAAAAACATTTACACAAGGATGTTGCATATCTGAATATTATATCCATATGTACTTCAAAAATTGAGATAGGAAGTGTGAATTCTGGGATGTTGCTGCTGGACACTCTTGAATTTATCTTACTTTGGAAATCTCAAAATAGTTCCTCTTTAAAATTTCATAATTATTCTACTTTTCCAGTTAAAAAAATCTAGTTTTCCTTGATGAGCAAATTATGCCAATAGTCTTATTTTTGTTTAATGTCCTCATAATTTTTTCTTAATAAGTTTAAATTTGTTTATGTTAATTTCTTTTAAAAAGAAAGTGTCAGAGAGGTAACATCTTTTATTCCTTCTACTCTTGCATGTGATTGACTGGGTCTCTATAACCAAGGACAGATTAACAAGACAGGAAAAAAAAAAAGAAGCATATTAGCATGTATATCATCCATGTAACACATGGATGATACCCAGGAATGAATAACCCAGAAGATGTGTCTAAAACTTGGATTTACTTTGGGAGGTGAGGTGATTGCATCACTTGAAGCCAGGAATTCAAGACCAGAGTAGGTAACATAGAAAGACCCCAACTCTACAAAAATAAAAATAAATTATCAGGCATGTGGCATGCACCTGCAATCCTAGCTACTGGGAAGGCTGAGTCAAGAAGATGCTTGAGCCCAGGAGTAAAGGTTGCAATGAGCTATCATCATGCCACTGAGGTCCAGCCTGGGACCTGAGAGCAAGAACCTGTCTCAAAACAAAACAAAACAAAATTTTAAAACTTGGGTTTAAATACCATTTTCAACTAAAATAAAGGAAGAAAGTATAAGCGAGACAAGTTATGGGAAGGTGACCAGGAAGAGTATGATAAACGAGGGTAAGGTGCGTCATGCCAATTTAAGTTCATAACTTTCCCATTGATAATAAAGGCTCTTAATAAAGTCATTCTTCTTTTCCTGGTACAAAAAGGGAGACTCCAGGGCAAACAGATTTCCTTATAAATGTACATTTCCTGTGCAAAAGAGAAGTATGCTGTCTTTGGAGCTTCTCCTTTTTCAGCTATTTCCCAAAATAATCACCTCAAAATAATCTTTACGCCAAAGAGGCATACCTGTGTGTGGCATATTTTCGTCTACTAAAACAGAGTACCCCAGGGAGTACTGTGGCGCCCCAGGGAATATTGTGGCACCATGTTAAATATCCTGGGCAAAAAAAAAAAAAAGAAATCTCATGGCAAATATAGCTGCCAAGATATAACATCCAGCTAAAATAGAGGATGACAAGCATTGTATATATGTTGTGATGACAATCGGGAAGTTTGACTATTAGTTTTTGGTGAAGGCATTCTGAGTTGAACCTTGAATTTCACTCGGGAAAGGAAGATAAGGAATAGAATCAAGAAGGCCCAATGCATGGTTAAGACTGCTGCAGCAACTAATTCTGATATTTCAAAAATATTATAAACAATCATGCTAGAGCAGTTATATCTCAATCCATTCCCTTATTTATACATTTCATTCAACAATTACTTTTTGCTTCTTTCAAATGTGCAAAGTACCCCATTATGCTATTTATCAAGCATATGAATATTTGCATGACTACTTGATAAATAGCATACAAATGAAGAGAAAACGCTTCTTATTCCAAAGAATTCTCAGCCTTGTGTGGGGTGAAACACAAAAAATAATAATAGCAATATAGTATGACAAAGTCTATAGTTACAAAAATACCAAATACAACATTTGCCCAAAGGAAAGTACATTCAGCTGTAGTTCCATTCACAGAGAAACACCCTTGAGCTGGGTTTTAAAAATTAATGAATAGTAGTTTGCAAAATAAAGAAGGAAAAGGGGAATTACCAAATAAAGGGAAAAGCATCTACAAAGGCATAGAGCTGTAAAACTTACTAGCAAGTATGTATGAATATATACAGAGATATAGAAGATATATTGCTAGAAAAGTAGCAATCAAGTTGTATTGTGTAAAGAATTTGAGCTTTATCCTGTTCATAATGGAGAAACATTGGACATTCTTTTACATGCTGCCACCTTCAGATGCCAATCTCAACAACGATGCTCAGCAAGGCAACCTGGCTTGAGTCCAAAATGGAACCTCAACCCTGGGATCTATTGTTGGCAATGCCCATGCTATACTTCTATATATCTCTGATAGCTGTCAACCCCAAATATGTCCTTGGTTCTCTGATTCTGGACTTTTATTTGTTTTCCTATTAAAAATGGTATAAAGAATGAAATAGGATATCAGAGGTGTGCAAACACGGTGAAGGAATATAAAGAAGGTCAATTTCAAATGTAATTCATTTCTTAAGCTGGTTCGCACTTTCTGATCATGAATGCTGAACATTTTTCTCTTCTCCCTTGCTAATTTACATGTATGTGTGATCCAAGGATAAAGATCAAGAATTATAAGAAATAAAAAGACTTATTATAAGCTGCAATTGTAGGAATGCATAGGAAAACACATTTGTTAGGACTCGTTTTTGCCAATAATATATTAACTGTTGTTGATATTTCTTTTTGATTTTGGTTTTGATTTGTTTTTCACTGTTTTGTAGTTTTCCGTTTCCCCAATTGCAGAGTCCTAAAAAGGCCAAAAGCCCCTGAGTTCATCTAAGAGGCAGACCTAATTTTCTGATATTGAAATGCAAAACATGTTATCGGTTTAGTGCATATTAGAATGGCTTTAACGAAACCCAAAAAAATGAAAATCACCTCCACCTGCTGTTTGAAGAGATACCTGGTAATATGTTAACCTTTTGTCATTGGGGTTATTTGTTAAAATCAAAAGAGCTAAGTAGCCTGGTTAATGGCAGAGGGTTTGCATTCCTCATCTCACCTAATTATAACAGCTTGCGTCAAACTACCTGACCTATACCCCCTGAGAGATTTACTCAGCTAAATAAGATAGGGCAGATATTACTATTTATATACAAAACATTTAAGCAATGCCTATACTCCTTTGCGGTGAGATATTTTTGCCCTGGAGTCAGAAAGTTCGATTAGTACTTGTACATGATGGGTGAAAACATCCAATCAGGGAATAGAAAAATATGAAGCACATATGCACATGGTCAGGGCCAGTGCTCTAGAGCTTGCTGTAAGTGTAATGATGTCAACTCAACATTGTGGTCATGTGTTGAAGAATGTATTTATACAACTGTTGACACTGTGCTCGGGAGTTCTTCTAGGAGAAGTCAAGTTGCAAGGCAAAACATCAGTCATATTAAAAATGATTTCCCCTTACTTAACTATAGTTATTCAAATAGTATTTAACTTAATGTAAATCTAAAACATTTAGAGAGATTTTTTAAATATGCATTCTTCCCATTTCTTCCTGTTTATCCATTTATTAAGAAAAAATACGTTTCAAATTCTAAAGAACTATAATTCATTATCTGAAACCACTGAAGTTTGAAAGAATAGTTAATCCTTTCCTTTCATCTTCTGGTTCACTCTTTCACTGTTAAGAAAGTGTGTGTAAGGCATCAGCTTCAAACAACATTGCCAACAAAGTGCTTGACAAAGACGGTGACAAGAGTCCACCGTGGAAGCTCACCTCTACAAGTAATGCATCATTGAATCTTCAGCAATCACTTCTAACTGTTCATATAAATTTGGACAATCTAAGAGAAAGAAAGAGAAAGAGGGAGGAAAAAACAGAGACAAAGCCAAACAAGTAGAGACACAGAGAGATAGACAAAAATGGAGAGACAATCCAAATAAGTTTATGAGGTATAATAAGCAGACATTTTGATTTGGTCCAGACAATTTTTTTTTTTGAAACTTAATTGATTGTCTAGATTTAGAATTCCAAAGGCTTACCCAGAACAATGTTGCTGTGTTTATCCATTTGCATTGCACTAAAGGAATACATGAAGCTTGGTAATTTGTAAAAAAAAAAAAAAAAAAAAAAAATAGGTTTATTTGGCATATGGCTCTTTAGAGACTGTACAAGTATGGCACCAGCATCTGCTTCTGGTGAGCCCTCAGGCAGCTTTTACTCATGATGGAAGTCAAAGGAGGAGCAGGCATGTCACAAGGAGAAAGGAAACAACAGACAGGGAGCAAGAGAGAAAGGAGAAGGTGGTGGGCTCTTTTTAACAATCACATCTCATGGTAACTGATAGAACGAGAACTCACTCATTAACATAGGAGGGCACCAAGCCATTCATGAAGGAACTGCCCCCATGTCCCGAACACCTCCCACTAGGCTCGACTTCAAATACTGGGGATCACATTTCAGCATGAGATTTGGAAGGAACACACATCTAAACTATATCAGTTGCTTTATGGCTCCTGTTGAAAAGCAAGATCTGATGACACTGAACCGGCAGCTTTGCCATACGATTTGCCATCCAGTACTGAATGCTCGATGATTCTTTAGAGTAGAAATCTCTCCAGTTAACCCACTGTCTTCCTGAGCTGCTTTACATACTTAGTTTTGTTTCCATGGTCCCTGCAAGCATTTGAATTTGTGATCTTTGATGGAATTGTGCCTTTTTGCAACACCCAAAGGCATACTTGCCTTTTAAAGATGATAAAGAATGGTATAGTATCAGTGTACATGCTAGGACTTCTCATTCCCTTAGCTGTACTGTATGTATAATATAGTGCATGGGACTACTTTATACAGCCTCAGATTCCTTTTCAACAGAGAGCACCAGGTAGCCACTAACAATCGGAGATGAAACATAAGATAAACAATCATTACTATGAAACCAAATTATACTAGTAGTAGTATTGACCATCAGATGGGTGTTAATTCATATCTGTTTCCACCATTGCTTACTAAGTGTTGCCCTAAGATAACAAAAATTCTAAGAAATTATAAAAATCATTGTTAAGATAATTACCAGTGTTATAAAATTCAACTTTGATGTCAAAAATCACTTACGGAGGCCAGGTGCAGTGGCTCACTCCTGTAATCTCAGCACTGTGGGAGGCCGAGGTGGGTGGATCACCTGAGGTCAGGAGTTCAAGATCAGCCTGGCCAACATGGTGAAACCCCATCTCTACTGAAAAATACAAAAATTAGCTGGGTGTGATGGCAGGTGCCTATAATCCCAGCTACTCGGAAGGCTGAGGCAAGAGAATTGCTTGAGCCTAAGAGGTGAAGGTTACAGGAGCTGAGGTCACACCACTGCACTCCAGCCTGGGTGACAGAGTTAGACCCTGTATCAAAAAAAAAAAAAAATCACTTAGGAGCTCAGTGATCAATGGCTTAACTCAACAGATTACTCAATACCTACAGTGTGTTATAAGAGATATAAAGAGAATCCTGAACACAGATTCCACCCTCAAGAGCTACCTTTCAAAAGAAATTAAAAATAGATAATCTGAATAACTGTAAAGCAAAGCAGAGAGTAATACGTGAGATAGCAGACACGCGAATGAAATGTATGGCAACCATGCTCAAACCTCAACGTGCATCAGAATCACTTAGAGAACTTGTAAAAATTTTTGAGACAGAGTCTTGCTCTTGTGCCCAGGCTGGAATGCAGCGGTGTGATCTCGGCTCACGGTAACCTCCACCTGTCAGAGTCAAGCAATTCTCCTGCCTCAGCCTCCTGAGTAGCTGGGATTATAGGCACGTGCCACCATGCTCGGCTAATTTTTATATTCTAGTAGAGATGGGGTTTTACCATGCTGGCCAGGCTGGTCTCAAACTCCTGACTTCATGATCCGCCTGACTTGGCCTCCCAAAGTGCTGGGATTACAGGTGTGAGCCACCACACCTGGCCTAGAAAGAATTTTTTATGTTCATTTACAGACCTAAATATTTTTAGCTTCTATATACCTCATAAAACAAAATGTCAAAATACATATAGTTTAAACCAATACCTGGTAATTAATGTGTCAGTATTTTAACTTATAAATAATGCAGACATTTAATAAGTATTGCTTAATTTCATATTAACATCTCAGGATACCAAAAATATTTTTGAAACTATTTTTAAGTAGATATATTTTATAAAACATTATTATTGAAAACTTACGAACTTTTATTCCACTTATATCTTATTGAATTTACTTATTCTTAACAATTGTGCTTGAATGGGGTCATGAAAACAGGGTTAACCATAATCTGTTTTTTTTCTTTTGAAAAAGTGAAACCAGTCCAAATCTATGTTAGCTAGCCTTGTCTTAACCAAGGCCTCTGAGACTGAACATATTTATGCTCCCCAATTCCTACCTCTAGTCATCTTGGGTTTCAGTCCCTCACATGGTGCTGAGGATGGCTGCAAATGGCAAGGCCTGTCTTGATCTTTGACCCATATCCCAGGTGTAGAGCACAAGCCAAAGGACAGAGGTCAATCAGCTGTGAAGATAATGACTGGATCACCAGGAGACACAACTGGGCCAGGGAGGACAGGACTATCCTGGGCTTGGCCCTGTACTGTGGCTAGCAGCCCAGGTGGTACAGAGACACAAATGACTTCAGGCTATACCATGGCCACCTGCCCAGACCCCAGAATCCAGGGCTTCATACTAAAATATGCTCACAGCAGGATGTGTGTAAGGTTTCAGGAGAGCCCAGTAACTGGCTCCCATAGCCTCAGTCCTCCAATAAATCAGGCAGGTATCAAAAATATCACAGAATAAATTGTTAAACATAATTTGTTTCTTGCTCTCATGGCTAATATGTATCAAGTAATCGATTCTCCTCTTAGATTGAACTTATCATTTTATAGCCTTAAAACAATTAGGAGACACAACAGGAACCTGTCTAACCAGCAATCCCAGGCAAAAAGTTTTTGTATTATATTTATTGCTGACAGTTCAGAAGATACTCCTACTTATATATGACAAAAAAAATTAAAATTATCTTTATTTAGCAAAGACTATCTCATATCACATTAACCAAAGGCCTTTGAGTTAGTTTCTATTTTTCCTTTTTCATAAAATAAGATGCTTTTTTTTTTCTGATCGTCGTCATCTTTCTGATAGTCATCTTTTGTACTTCCAGAACATAACTATAGTTCTAGTGAAGACAGGGTAAGAAATTTACAACTCATGGGCACAGGGAGATTACAAGTACTTCTAAGGAGGAGTTTGAGGCAGTTTGCCTATTATCAGAACTCAATCTTATGCAGGCTGTGGACTAGATTTTACGCTGATGATGGAAAATACATACAGTGGCTGTCTGAATGTTTCCAAAGACCACTTGGAATGGTATAGAGAAGTACACAGATGAACCTAGGATAAAATTCAGAAGCTTATTCAGAATAAAGTGGTGAATATCAGAAAGTTATATTTTGGAGACCAGTTTAATTAAATATATGGATTTTCAGTTTACCTTTTTATTCTTGTGTTTCTCAAAACTAAGATAAAAGCATAAGAGGAAAATGCCACAAGCTTGGGTTGTATAATGCTTTTAGAATATACCTCATTACACAAACATTTTCTTGAAGCTGATGGCTGATCTAGTGTCAACTAGCCCTTTCTATGCCCAGCCTATTCTAAAATGGAAGTCATATTTTTCAGTGGTGAGAATGCTACTAGCTCTTAAGTCGCTGAACTGTGTCCACCAGTCAAGTTGCGACTTTGACTCTGAGATCTCTTTAGCTAACCAATGATTTTCCAGTTTCTGTCTGACCCTGATACCTGGGGCCTTTCTCACTTAAGTTCACAAAAAACTCAGATGCCTGAGGCCTGTCTCACTTAAGTACACAAGAAAATCAGATGCCTGAGAAAAAGAGACAAAGGGTTAAAACCCAGATACCTGTAATTCCAAAAACTGGAGTTTGCATCCCCTGCAGTAATAATTACTTAGCGCAACTACTGTCAGTAACCTTTAAAACTGCATCTCTTGTCAGTGACTTGTCAGCCACTGCAAACCCAAAGGTCAAGCGTCTTCGCATAGCACAAACTAACCCTTGGTGTCTTCAAAGCCAAAGAAATTAGGGAATGCAAAAGAGAGCAGAGCTTCAGACCTGAGAGAAACTTACTCATGACTCTCAGGGCTCCAGGCAGAAGGCAGAGGACTCCCACATGGGGAGCAATAGTGCCTTTCCGTATTCCTCAAGAGGTTTTAGTATCACAGGATGTCTCCTTTAGGTCCCTTCATGTGGTTGCCAGAACTCTCATGTCTCCTATTAGTAATCTTACATGCACTCGTCACCAAATGGAGGAGAAAGGGACTTGAAGGGGAACCTATCAAGGATTTAAGGAAACTGGACAGAAAATCAAAGGTGACAAAAGGCAGAAGAAGGAACAGAAGTAAATGGAAAGACCAGTTCTTAGAAGAGCTATTTTGGGGAGATTGTTTAAAAGGTCAATGAAGTACCCTGTTATCCTCATCAAAAATCATGTCAACAATAAAGTTAACAGAGGGACTGAGCATATAGATAGCAGGGATTTGAAAAAAAAGGGGGATTTCAGTTGACTGAGTAGTTCTCACAGGAGATGCAGGATCCAATAGACAGAAGAGAGAGGCCTACAGAAATTTATACTCTGAATATTAGCCTTCCATTAAGCCAGTTTTGGATCATGGAGCTCTTTAAAAAAAATTATTTTAAATCTCTTATCAGATTTCAACCAGGAAAACAGCAAATATTTCTGGCTTTGGGGGAAGGGAAGATATTTACATATTAGAGGTCTAGGGTAATTACTTCCCAAACTTTTCTTTCTTTCTTAAATCCAGAGCACATTTCTATTTTTGTACATACTCAGTTTTTGAGATAAGGATAGTTGTTGGATATGGCTGTTGTTGATGATGTTGTTGTCCTAAAGACAGAGTCTCGCTGTGTCACCCAGGCTGGAGTACTGTTGCATGATCATAGCTAACTGCAGCCTTAAACTCCTGGGCTCAAGTGATCCTTCTGTCTTGGCCTCCCAAAGTACTGGAATTACAAGTGTGTGCCACCATGCCCAGCTAAGGTTAGTTGTTTTTAATACCTTGATATTTAGGTTGCAGCCTGAATGCTCTCAAGGCCCCCTTCCCCCCCCCAACCCCCCCACCCTACCCAGCCAACCAATTATATTATCATTTGTTTGCTCCTTTATATCAGGGATCGGGTTTCTACTAAGAAGGAAATCAAAAGACTTCTGTGTTCTATATTTAGAGCCGTTAGTCTTTGGAATGTTTTAATGATTTTTTTTTCCTTCTGAGTATACAATTCCATTTTAGCTTAGTAGAGAAAGCCACACAAATAAAAGCCAAAGTTATATCTGACAAGTAATTCAAGACAAAAACTAATAAGCCTTTTGAGGCTTAACCAAAATTTCCAATAATGAAGCAAAATGATGCAGCCCTTTCAAGATCCAGAGCCCTCCAAATGACAGCCAGAAGTTAGAGAAGTTTAGACAACACATTGATAGCTGTCAGTAGTCAATATGCTTAGCCACAATGGGGTGTAACCCACATTTCTCTCTGGCCATTTTCTTGGGGCCCCCAACCCCTTTGGCTGCCTACACACAAAGCCCTAATAATCAAAATGCCCCAATAGACAGAAAGTTAATATGTGACAAATGGGAAAACAAAGACTGTTCATGGAAGGGGAAGGATCACAAACGAATGGACACACAAAACCAAGTCATAATTCAAACTAATTCAAACAAATGCTTCACTAAAGGAATTTACTAATGAAAAGGAGCTGGATTTAGAGAACGAGAATTTTAAATCTGGGGACCCAAAATGCAAAAGATCCAGAGTGTCAGGGACAGTAAGTTGAGAGAGTATAAGAAAGCAGAGAGGAGAATTTATGGGTGGATTTGGATTTTCACTTTGTTTCTAATCTGATTTCTGCTTTTTAATCTTATTAAGGGAGTATCTAAGACGAGCTTTATACTCCGTTGTGTCCATTTTTTAATTTGATTTTTCCATAGGTATCAGAAATACAGTTGTTTGAGATGAGAGCTCTCTAAAATAATTTCATTTTTTATATATGTGTTCATTTATTTTATTTTGAGATGGAGTTTCTTTCTTATTGCCCAGGCTGGAGTGCCATGGCGTGATTTCAGCTCACTGCAAACTCTGCCTCCTGGATTCAAGCAATTCTCCTGCCCCAGCCTCCTGAGTAGTTGGGGTTAAGCCACACCTAGCTACTTTTTTGTATTTGTAGTAGAGGCAGGATTTCACCATGTTGACCAGGCTGGTCTCGAACTCCTGACTCAGGTGATCCACCCTGCCTCAGCCTCCAAAAGTGCTAAGATTACAGGCACAAGACACTGCACCTGGCCAATTTTGCTCTTTTTAAATATAACCCATTAATTTTTAGAATTGACTCAAACTATTAAGTTCATGGAGAGATGCAAGGTAACTTTCCATGTTTAGAATATCATGGCCAAACAAAAAAACAAAGTCACCAGAACTACTAAATCTAAAAGCCAATTAATACAAATGATTTTTTCATGTTAATCTGAATTTGGAAAGATACAAACAATTTTTACTTTACATTCTTGACCAGATTCTACAGGCAGAAATCTGTGAGAGCTGACACTGGTAAAAATTCTGACCTTTTTTCTGGCTTTTTCAGTTGTCTGAGAATAATATCTGCATGCTCCAAAGTGAGTCAGGTGTCTCAGGTGTCCCGTATTGGACACAAGAAACAGTAGGGGCAAAAATGGTGTGATACCTTTTCTCAGCTCTCATACATCTGGTTCTCCTATAACAAGAAACAAGAGGAGAAGAATGTAACGTGAGAGCTTTCAGAATGAAGACTGAAATACACAAGGAAAAACTGTCCATTTTATGCTTAGATTCCATGAAGAGTGGACAGCCATACAGGAGTGTGATTGGACAAAGGGGGATAATACAGAAAGGCCTGTCCGTTCAGATTCTTCTTGGCCTCTGATATGGGGTAGCTGTGTCCCCACCCAAATCTCATCTTGACTTGTCGTTCTCATAATCCACATTTGTCATGGGAGGGACCAAGAGGGAGGTAATTGAATCATGGAACTGGTTACACCATGTTGTTCTTGTGACAGTAACTGAGTTTGCATGAGAGATGTTGGTTTTATAAGGTCCTTTTCTCCCATTGCTTGGCACTCATTCTCTCTCCTGCCACCCTGAGAAGAGGTGCCTTCTGCCATGCTTATAAGTTTCCTGAGGCCTCCCCAGCAATGTGGAACTGCGAGTCAATTAAACCTCTTTTCTTTATAAATTACTCAGTCTCTGATATTTCTTCATAGCAATATGAGAACGAACTAATACTGTAAATTAGTATTGAGGTAGTGGGGCATTACTGTAAAGACCCCAGAAATGTGGGAGAAATTTGGAAATGGGTAACAATCAGAGGTTGCAATAATTTGGAAGGCTCAGAAGAAGAAAGGAGGATGTGGGAAAGTTTGGAAGTTCCTAGAGATTTGTTGAGTGGCTTTTACCAAAATGCTGACAGTGGTGTGGACAGTGAAGTCCAGGCTGAGGTGGTCTCAGATGGAGATGAGGAACTTGTTGGGAACTAAAATGAAGGTGATTCTTGCTATACTTTAGCAAGGAAACAGGTGGCATTTTGCCCCTGCCCCAAAGATCTGTGGAACTTTGAACTTGAGAGATATGATTTAGGGTACCTGGCAGAAGAAATTTCTAAGTGGCAGTGTGTTCAAGAGGAAGCAGAACATAAAGGTTTGGAAAATTTGCAACCTGATAATGTCATAGAAAAGAAAAACCAATTTTCTGGGGGAGAAATTGAAGCCTGCAGCAGAAATTTGCATAGGTAAGAGGAGCCAAATATTAATCTCCAAGACAATGGGGAAAATGTCTCCAGGGCATGTCAAAGATCTTCATGGCAGTTGTTCCCATCACACACCTGGAAGCCCAGGAGGAAAAATGGTTTCATGGGTTGGGCCCAGGGCCCCCCTGCTCTATGCAGCCTCAGGACATGGTGTCCTGTGTCTCAGCTGCTTCAACTCCAGCTGTAGCTAAAAGAGGCCAAAGTATAGCACAGAGGACTTGTTTCAGAGGATGCAAGTCCCAAGCCTTGCAGCTTATACATAGTGTTGGGACTGCAGGTACACAGAAATTAAGAATTGAGATTGGGGAATCTCCACCTAGATTTGTAGGATGTATGGAAATGCCTAGGTATCCAGGCAGAAGTTTGCTGCAGGAGCTGAGCCCTCATGGAGAACCTCTGCTAGGGCAGTGCAAAGGGTAAATGTGGGGTTGGAGCCCTCACATAGAGTCCCCACTGTGGCACTGCCTAATGGAGTTGTGAAACAAGGGCCACCATCTTCCAGACCTCAGGATGGTAGATCAACTGATACCTTGTATTATCCACCTGGAAAAGCTGCAGACACTCATTACCAGCCCATGAAAGCAGCCAGGAGAGGGGCTGTGCCCTACGAAGCCACAGGGACAGAACTGCCCAAGGCCATAGGAGCACACCTCTTGCATCAGCATGACCTAGATGTGAGACATGGAGTCAAGGAGATGATTTTGGAACTTCAAGATTTAATGACTGCCCTATTGGATTTCAGACTTGCATGGGGCCTATAGACCCTTTGTTTGGCCTTGTTCTCCCATTTGGAATGGGTGTATCTACCCATGCATTTACCCTCATTGTATCTAGAAAGTAACTTACGTGCTTTTGATTTTAGAGGCTCATAGGCAGAAGAGATTTGCCTTGTCTCAGATGAGACTTTGGACTTGGAATTTTGGGTTGATTCTGGAATGAGCTAACACTTTGGGGGACTAGGGGAAGGAATGATTGTGTTTTGAAATGTAAGAACGTGAGATTTGGGAGTGGCCAGGGGTAGAATGATATGGTTTGGTTCTGTGTCGCCACCCAAAGCTCATCTTGAATTGTAGTTCCCATAATCTCTACAGGTTGTGAAAGGGACAACAGGTGGAGATTATGAATTATCGAGGCTGTTACCCCCATATTGTTGCGGAGGTAGTGAGTGACTTCTTACAAGATCTGATGGTTTTGTAAGGGGCTTTTCCCCCTTTGCTTGGCACTCATTCTCTCTCTTGTCACCCTGAGAAGAGGTACCTTCTGCCATGATCGTGAGTTTCCTCAAGGCCTCCCTAGCCATGTGGAACTGGGAATCAATTAAACCTCTTTTTATAAATTACCCAGACTCTGATATTTCTTCATAGCAACATGGGAACAAACTAATATTGCTTCTGTGCTTCATTCCTTCTTCCCAGGGACAGAGCAGGACCCCTTCTGGTAAAAGGACATTAAGATCTATTATTGGACAAGGATGGGTCAGAGAATTTCTTTACACTCAGCTCTTACATAGAAGGGTAAGGAGGGTTAGAGTAATTTTCTAGGTTTATAGCTGAATTTGTGGAAAAGGGGTTCTAGTTTCTATAACTGGCCTTGGGGAAGAAAAATCTTGATTTCTGTGACTCGCTTCAAGGAAGAACGAAGTATGAGAGAGCAGGGCAGAGGCTCAGAGAAATCTTGGTTCTGAGACCTCCCAATGTCCTTTAGTTCAAAGTACTAAACATGTCATAGTGCCGTACTTTAGGGTATTGCTTTCTGAGCCCTAGCTGATTGATCTAATAAGGTTGATAATAAATATATAAAACTAAACAAAAGACAGTGTGAAAACAGTCACACTTATGAAAAATGCAATTCTTTGGCTCATGTTTCTGTTGTTTATATTGGTTCAAAAAGAGCTGGTATTTTCATTACTTCCAGAATAAATTTTATAATAGTGAAATGTTTATATTTTACCATGCAGTGATCTATTAACAATTGATGGAATCCTGTACTTGGAAGCTCCATTATTGTGAATTGCTTATATCTTAATAAAATGGAATTAGATTTATGTATTAGCTAATTGAATATCACTAGTTAGAACTGAAATGTTTTCTAACGATGGTGCATAGCAACAAAATATTGATAGTTCTTTAGTGCTTTAGTTTTCATATACTCAGTAGTTCTCGTAGCATGTAATACAGGGACAGTTGTTGATTTTCCACAAGTTGATCCTTAGTAGTTGACTTCATGCAGCTCTTCTAAACCTCTTTTCAGTAGTTTAAAGGTAAATGTGGGCATAATGCACTATATGTGCTAAAGAATTTAGTTTTGTAAACTCAGCATATAAGGATCTCAACTTATTTATTCTACACAGCAACTTTTGTTCCCCTGCACAATAACATACAAGTAAATAATGACACTGTAGGGATAGTATCATGTTTTAAGAAGCGTGTAATAGAATCGTAAAGAGTGTGAAATTAGGAAAAGTGGAGATATACCTTTGGACAGTCCCATGTTATTCTGTGCCACCAGTTTCCTGGATGGAGAGTGACAGAAACAGAGAAGAAACAGGTAAAGAGAAGAAATGCCTGATTATCAGAAAAAAAAAGGATTTTTTACATGTTCATTTAAATCTCAAGTGTGTTACGGTTTTATATACATAATACAGATTATAAGTAACAAAAGCGACCTTCAGGAATAGTAAAACAAAGCTGACTTTGGCATATACCTAATTATATATATCGCAGAGAGTAGTATTGGTAGGAAAATGATGTAGTTTCAAAAATGCTGAGTAGCATTTAGATAGTCTTACTACTTTAATAATACTCAATTGTCCAATTTGGGTAAATACACAAAATAAAACTACGTTAAACCCTTTATTCTTCCATTTATTATGTCAGTTCCAGGAGTCTCACTTGTAAAATTCCTGATAGATCGGAAATCTACAACACAGTCAATAATATACTCTAATTAGTTATTCGTAAGAGAGTATTGTATTTCTAATGTGGCTTTTCCTGCCAAAGAGTTAAGAATGCCAATTTAGATAAATTTAATTCCCAGTCATTAAAATGTTTTGTTGCATATAAAGGATGGAATTCTGTATCCGTTTGTTTAAGTCGAACTAATTAACAACTGTACCGAAACCATCTTTTAAAAACTCATTTTCTCACCAATAGTAGCAGACAGTGCAGATATAAACCTGTTACCAAAACAACATGAAAATCAGGCATTTTAACTGTGTTCCCAACTTGTTAGAACACTCCACCCTCCTGACAGACACACACAGATAAGAATCAAGGAGATAAGAATTTTTAAGTTTCAGCTCGGTTGGTAGATTAAGCAAGTGTGAGATTGGCTATTTGAAGTATTCACATTTTGGACTGCACACTATAAAGTGATAAAAATCTGTTTTTCTTAGCTTCCAGGATTAATTGTTTGGCAGTAATTAGGTTATCCAACAAAAGATAGTAATCTCAGGCAAAATCTCTCAGGTTAATCTTTTTCTAAAGAAAAAGATACAGATTTATCCTCTAATTATTTTCAGCCAGTTGATTATAGCATCTCTTAGTCTGGAGAAACACTGTTTCTCTATATACACAACACTGCTGACACCAAGTGTGTGGATTTTTTCCATACCAAGCAGTTCTGCAACTCTCCAGACAACAGCTGGGTATCCTACCCTTTAATCCAATTCTGACACTATCTACATATAGTTAGTTTGAGAGTCTACAGATTAGAAGACTTATTGTCACAACACTGAGCCCCATTCAGATGTCAGTTGCAAGCCTGGGCCTCCCATACATACTTCTGACGGACCAGCTGTGAATTAAGGATTTCAAGAACCCAGTTCTCAGGTGTGATAATGTGCTAGAATGGCTCACAGAACTCAGGGAAATACTTTACTTACATTTACCAGTTTATTATAAACTCAGGAACAGCCAGATGGAAGAGATGAATGGGGCAAAGTGTGGGAGTGAGGACATGGGGCTTCAGTGTCCTGCCTGGGTATGCCAGCCTCCCAGCATTTTGATATGTTCACCAGCCTGGAAGCTCATCAAATTTTGTTGAAGAGTTTTTACATAGCTTAATCTTATCTCCTACCCACCTCCTCTTTAGAATCATTCTAATCATTTAGTCTTTCTGGTAAACAGCCCCATCCTGAAGCTGTCTAGGCCTGCACCCACCCACCCCCAATGCCTCATTAGGATAAACTCCAGTGTGATCAAAAGACACGCTTATGAATAACAAAAGACACTCCTATCAGTCAGAAACTGAGGACAAAGACCAAATACACTGTTAAACCATACTGAGTTAATTTAACATGGAAACTAGATAAACATATTGCTATTACTTAAGTAATATTTAGATTTTCATTACAAGAGAAATTTTTTAATAAATGAAAATCTCAACAAACGTTCTGGTATTATCTAGTCACTCCATATTTCTCTATTTTAATTTAAAATGTATAATTTCTATATTTAATGTTACTATCAGTCTTCCTAACCAAATGTGATATTCGTAAATATGTTTGTTTTCTCATATCTCATCATGCCTGCTCTTCAATTCTATAGACTCATTGGCATGTGTAGTTTCTCTTCCTTTCAAAAGAGACAGTTAAGACATTACTAGTTTCAAAAATGTGTATTCCTTTTGTCAGCCCAGCTTTGTCTCTCCTAAGATAGTCTTATTTGATTTGGATGAGTTGTTTTATTCCATCGTGTATAATTTTGGTCTGAGAGTAAACCCAAGTATTTTCCAGCCATTTGAGTAGTCAAAGGAGCCATAAGATTTCCCTCAACATTTTGGTGCAGTCTAGAGAGGACACATGATCTAAGCTTAGCCAATCAGATGCTTTTTTTGTGGTTTGGAATCTTGGGTAAGTGTGCAATGATGAAGGATTACTGATTACTCATCACACAGGAACAGGATGGCCAGACTTTCGTTTATGAGCCATTGCTGGCCACAGCTCATGAGGTCTTCCTATCTCTATTAATTATTTGGACCCCCTGTAGTCTTCCCATTTTTTTTTTTTTGACTTAGCTAAAGACTCTTGTTTGCAATCTAAATCTTATCAGTTATAGAACTATTACTTTGTGTTTTCCAATGTAAGTAAGTATAACTTTTAAGAATAGAAGGATAATACCTTTAGGTTGAATGTTATCAATTTTTTTAAATGTCTACATTTAGACCAAGAATATAGTAATAAAATGTGGTTTCATTCTACTGGAAAAATTATGTGAGATATGAATGTTACAGGGAAACACAAAGGTCAACACACTTCACTTCAGCCTTAATGACCTATATTATAAAATTATTTCTAACAAGAAAGAAAGTTTATATGGTTAAATATAAGTCTTACCTTTGTAGATAAGCCCTTTGTGCTTTCCCTGTAAAAACATTTGTGGTAAGTACATATATAAACTATCTATACTCCACATAAAGTACTGTTTGTGGAGCCTGCTTATTAGAACTCTGCCTTTTCAATTTATAGTGTAGGAGTAAGTAACTCTAAGAAACAAAAAACAAAGGCAAGACAAGGAAAGAGGAAAATAAATTAATAGTTTATATGTGCTTCTTAACAAACTAGGCTTTATGCTAGGCATTTGAAATACATATTGACATTTAATGTCCATAATAACTCTATGACATTGTAATATTTCATTCATTTTACAAATGCAGGAACAGAAACAGTGATCAAGTCATTTTTTTCAAGATCATATAGCTGGTAAGGCATCAAAAAGAGATTCAAACCTTTTTACTCCAAAGTCCATGTACTTATTGCCATATGAGAACAAAAAAACCTATAGTAATAGATTAATTATATACATGATCACACACATTCAGATATATACATATATTGTATATATCTATATATATAAACATGCATATAAGTGTGCATGTTATTGAATTAAATAAATACACATGCACACATGTTTGCATGCATGTATATTTGCAATCCAATAATTCGGTAAGATACAAAAAGAATGAGTTTAAATTTTTTCAACATTTTTTATTCCATCTGGGAGTTTCTCCAGTAGCATGTTTTGAGAGAAACCTGACCATATCCTATTTAGCTGAATTCAATTCTTATGAATATTCCTGGATGAAGAATGAATGTCTTCTTTGAAGCATCGGGGTTATATGAGTAACAATTATTTAATATAAGCAAATGATACCTTCGAAATACAGACATATATATGTAAAACTCATCTATACTTGCGCATTTTATTGTGTAGGCTACTGTGCCCAGCAATTTCAGCTAGCATAACCAACTGATATAATATAGACAGCTTGCATTCTCCCACTACAGAAACCGAAATGCCTGGAAAAATGGGGCACTAGTTATATATCACTGAGAAACAAATTACCACCAAAATATTATCTCATCATTTCTGTGGGCCAGGAATTTAAGAACAGTTTAGCTGGGTAGCCCTGGCTCTGGGTCCCTCATTAGGCAGCAATCAAGTGTCAGCCTGGGCTACAGTCATCTGAAAGGTTGGATAGGTCTGGAGGATCCATTTCCAAGATGGCTCACTCACATGGCTATGGGCAGGAGGTGTCAGTTCCTCACTGCCTGTGGACTGGAGGCCTTAGTTTCCTACCACTTCGGTTGCTTACCGGTGAGTTAGTTTCCCCTGGAGCAAGTAATTCAAGAAGAACTATGAAGAAGTTGTGATACCTTTTTATGGCCTCTTCTCCAAGTCATACATGATTACTTAGCTTTAATCATTAGGAGCAAGTGCCTAAGTTCAGCCCATACTCAAGCCTTTGTCTCTTATAGGGAGGAGTGTCCCACAGTATCAAAGAGATTGAAGACATGTTTTTAAGCCACCATTATCACAAAAAGTAAAATTCTAAAACAGTAGGAGGAAACTGGTGACAGAGAGCTGATGGTATTTCAGAACTGGAGATATTTTCTCCAGGCTAGCGGCTGAGGTAGTGATTTCACATTGGAGTAGAAAAATAAACAATCTTGGTCTTCTCCCATACCATGCAAATAATACTACTGACTCTACTACATGAAACTAGGATCTTAGAAGGGTTGTGATATATGTAAAAAAAGAAATAGAAAACAATTACTCAAGGGGCTTCATCAGTGTGTAATGAAACTTCACGTATGACTATGATTGTACTGCAGAGGATGGTAGAAAGTGGAATGTCTTTGATCAAGTTTCTTCACCTAATTTATAAGGCTCTTTTCCTGTAAAATTTTGATATTACTTTCTTAACCTATTTCACAAAACTATTATAAAAGTAAACAGAAATTATGATAATGCACTTTGGAAAAAATATCATACAAACATGAAATATAAGAAGTATCTAAGGGTATCTGTCATCTTTTTGGTTGTGAAGTAAAGTCCTCCTTTTGTATGTTGGAAACAAAATTTAGATATATTTATTAAGTGGTGTAGCTCTTAACACAAAATAGTCGATGACCATATCTTCCTATGATTGTGAAATATGCCTTTAATTCACTCAATATTGGTTAAGTACCTATAATGTGATATCCATGTTAAGTGAAAGATACAGTGATAACCAGAACAGATAGAGAGGTCACCTTCATGCAGCTTATCGTTTAAATGTTCTGCATAACAACTCTATGAGATAGTCGAAGTACTTATCTCCTGAAATAAGGAAACTGTGGCTCATTCCAACTATTTACCCAAGATTCAAGGTCTCACTACTCTACTATAGATAAAAGGCAAAGCCTTGAAACAATACAATGCTCTTTCCTCTTTGTCATATTTTTTTTTCCATTTTTACCTGCATTGGTATTCAGCTCTCTCTCTCCCTCCACTTGTCACCTTCTGCCCATACCCTTCATTCCCCACTTAATTCTTTGTGCTGAGTTTTATCATCCTGACTGATTTGGTATCATCAGTAATAATAGTAGGGCAAAAGTGAGCTTTCTGAGACAGATAGGGATTCCAAAACTATGTGTCTTTATTAAATAGGTTGTAAATAAAAGTCAGATTTGCCTTTGTCCCCTGATATTAGATTTTTTTCATCCAAATAATAGCTTTGATCTGAGGCCAGCAAGCATGTCCCACCAGTTTTGCCCTTTGCACAGAGAAACAGACCACTGTCTGCTAGATTTCTCTGAAGGCATCTTTGAATCCCAAAATAAAGCTGCCTAGCCACCTAAAATGGCCGGTATTCTTCCCCCACTTTAACTATCTTATATAAAGCAGCCTTTTAAATGCAAATAATATCTGGTGGAGGCAATGTCAATTCATTTTTAGATATTGATGAATTTGATCCAATTGATTTATCATTTTCTTATGTAGAATAGGATTCTAGAATTCCAGAAGAGGGAACCATAAATTTTCCTCAGTCACAAGCTCCTGAAAACAAAGGATATATTAGGAGTTGCTGCTGCTGTCTGGGCTTGAGAAGAAAAGAAGGCATTCATACCTGTTTAACATGGCAAGCCTGAATGAGATGCATCTGTATGATACTATGTTATGACCTTCGTAAATACCCTAAAGACACTATCTGGTTCTTTCCCCTTCTCCTCTTCTTGCAATCTGCATTTTATGTCCTATCGAGTAAAATTCTCTGTTGGTTTTCCTCCAAGCTGACTTCTTTTTCCACCTTCCTTGTGTGAACCTGTTCAAGTCCCAGAGTCTAGAATCTTAAATGCTCTATCCTTTAAATGAAAAAATTATGTCTCATGGTAAGTTTCCGAGCTTGTGACATCTCAATAGGGCTTTGTAAGAAGCACCCGCGTTTAGTTCAGGACACTGATAACATTGGGTGATATGTGAGGATGTGTGCTCTGCATGGATAGATTTGTGGCACAAGGAATTTGGCATAAAGCACCCAGCATGAGTTGTTTTTTTCCTAGATGTGAGGAACTTTTCATCAATCATGTTCATCTTCTTATATAGTGTTCCTTGTAAGAAGTACTCTACATTTCTTAAGGTGGCTGGTCTTTGATAAAGATGTCAAGGCTTGTCCAGTGTGTCTTACTTAAACTGTTCAGGTGATTTCTGACTGGTTGTCATCAATTTTATATTTACCTAAAGCTTATATGTAAAAGAATCAGATGAGCTAGTCACAGACATAATTTTAAAAATTGTTTCTCTAGAAAGCATTTGCAAGGATTCTAGAAAGTTCCATCTTGGTTCAGCTTTTGCATTCTTCTGCTATCTGATAATATCTTAATAAAACTACGTACTTTTTATCAAGAAGTTTTATTGTATTAATCATAACTCTCTCTAGAAAAAAGACAAAACAGGAACAATTATTCCCTACGGATTTGAGCTGACATGATGCCAGCATACATGTATAAATGAGTTTAACCGGTTCACTGGATCAAGTTAATATTCAACAAAGTAACAGGCAGTCAGTCAATCAAATTATCAAACTGATTTTTTTTAGGAAAAAGTTCTTCGAGGAATTTCAGTTCATAGCCAACATGTAGATCAGCAATTAGCAAATGTATCAGTTTGAATCTTATGTTTCTTTTATTGTGAAAGACGATTAACTCGTAGTTTAAGAAATGTCTTACAGATTCCAGAAAACTATGATGCTATAAAACATCATAGTTTTATATGTGCTTTCTTCAGAAAACATAGTGAAGTCAGTCAGCACAGACTTAGAAAATTTAAGTGCTATATCATTTTAAATAGTCATTAATGGATGAAATAAACTAGGTAAGCCAGTTTAAGTTGTTTTAAGTCATAAAAAATAGAAATATAACCATAATTAATACATCAACCTTAATCATTAAAAATGATGTTAGCTTAAATTTCCCAGTTTTCACTGTAAAGCAGACTATTGGAATATCTAAACTAGAGCAGTGATATTTTATTACCTCTCCCCATTTTCAACACTTCTTTCAAAGTTATAAATGAAAGCCACACATAAATTTCAATAATGGAGCCAAATCAGAGGCAATCTTAGAAAGAAGGTACCAAATAAGAATAACTGTGTTGGAAATAAACTTTGCACAATGAGAACCACTTATTTAAAATTGAAAATTTCACTGAAACGGCCTTTCCCTTTCTCCCTTCCCCCACACATAATATCCAACAACTACAATACCTTTTTATCTGAAACACATCTAAATAAACCTCCTTAAAACAGGGGTCATGCTTAGGTATCTTGCTCTTGAGTCTATCACTAGTTCAGTGTAGGATGGGGAGTCACTGACTGTAGCTGACTGCTTGTCTCCCAACTTCCTCATTTGTAAGAATCTTGAGGAAGTCTCCAATACTCTTTCTAAACTTAATCTTTGTATAGTCTGTATAGAATGTTCCGGCCTTGTACAAAACCAACATGATCTGCTAATCAGATGAAAGTAAGCAGATTAGTAGAAATACATTTTTTATATTCAATACTTAGTTCTGTTTCTTTTTTGTATATAAACACGGTCTTCTGAATTCAAAATATTCATTTCAGCCATGCAGGCATAATGCCAGGAGTATAGGAAAGAGGACTGGACATTTAGTGAATAAAAATGGAAAGCTAATGAATAGGTAATGTACTCGGCCGAACTCTTCACCAGAGACATATCATTTATAATCCCCAGTTCTTCAGTTAATACGCAATTATAATTAAACCATGTGCATTTGATTTGCATTGTCAGTGCACTTTGCCTGATAATGTGTTGGTTTTATCCTGTTTTTCTCAAGTACCAAGTTTTTCAATAAGACCAATTGTGCTTTAGTGGAATGATGTCTACTTTCATAGAGAGATGTTCTTTGATAGTAACAGAATCCATAAAATACTTTAAAAAAATTAATGAAGGCATTTGTTAGGCATAGGCTGTTTCATCAGAATGTACCTAGTTTATTTTACAATGGTAAAATTGCCGAGACTTAGAGAGCATTCTGATTGAATCATGAATATTCCAAAGGGATAGATTAATCTGTGTGAACTAGAGAACTCTGCTGAAGCTGCTGTTTAACATTCTAAAGTGTGGAATTCATCTTCTTGCAGCACAAAAGAGCTTCCTATAATAAAGATTTTTTATAACAGCAATAAGGCAGCTCAGTTGGGTGTGGTTTTCATGAAATAATCACACTTCTGAGAGATTAGACATTGTGCCTTATGCTGTACAATCCCCTCAAGTATTATGATGACATGTTGATGCCACCGCCCCCACACAGCTCTATTCCTCAGTTACTCAATGGGCCCTTCCAAAAATATCTGCCCACTTAGAGCTATATTATCAACAAGCTAGGGGCTCTCTTATACAGTATTAGTGCTTTATCACATCACAGTTTTCTTTAGGTTTCTCATAAGCAGAAATTCTTGTAGCTTTCCACGGTAGCTCAGATTTAAAACACACAAACGAAAAATACAGTTACAGTAAGAAAAAGTCATAGTTTAGTAATATGGACTATATACTTGCAGTTTAGCTAATAATTATGCAAGTCATCCATTATTAATCTGCATTGCTTTTTAAATGAGGCATCCGTTAAGAGTTCAGGCATAAATTTGAATATTGTACTATAAGATTAACCAAGAATGTTAACATTAAAATCTATTCCTTCAAGTTCTCATAAATTATTACATGGGGAATATGTCACTTTTATTTGCAGTTCACCTCAAACTGTAATCTAAACAACATCTATTGATATTTTCAGTGATCTCCTAATGCTAATAGTTTAAAACTGATAGTGGGGTGTATCTGTTGTTTCTCATTGGCACAGAAAATTGTATTCTCTTGCATATTTCGTCTGTTTTAGTGTTTAGACAGAATATTAAGAAAATATATGGTAGGGACCCATAAATGCCAGTTATAAGTAGGTTTTCTGATTTATTAAGCACTCTTCTAGAACTGTGCCAAAACATTAAGCTTTTTGGGCATAATTCTACATTTTTGACACTATGGAATAAATTTTTTAAAGTTGCTTTGAAATGCTACATAATTGAAAATTCCATTATAAGCAATGTCGTACTCCCTGTGTTGTAGAAAATATATGCCTAGTTTAAAGTGCTATTTATTTCAAAAATAATGCCATTTTTAACCACAGAACTCTTGTAAAAGATGAATAGCATGTTTTAAGCTAATGGTATAATTAACCAAAGTCTCAGTTTATGTCAAGGCTTAGAAGCTGTTTGCTAAACTTCTTCTAGCATTCTATCAAGGAAGGCAAGGAATCTAGCATTCTATCACAGTTTGTATTAACAAAAGGTCAAGGTATTAAATTAATATATTACTTTTGCCCACAATAAGAAAAATAATACTAATAAACTTTCTAAGTTTTCCTAAGAATATTAATATTGTTATGGTGGATGCATTTGGCACTTCTAATTATGGAAGAAGTTTCCAACACAATGGACAAAATTAACGCTTGCTTTTATTCTGAATGTTATGACCCTGGTTTAAACTTTAATGTCTATGAAGATCACTTCAGGATCTTGTTAAAATGCAGATTGTTACTCAGTAGGTCTAGGGTGGGGTTTCGGAGTCTATATTTCTAATAAACTAAAGTGATGACCATATTTCTTGCTTAGGTACAGCCTTTGTACAGCATCATGTTGGAATCTCATATCGTTCCTTTGTTTGTCTTCTGCTACATACAACAGGACAGATTGCTAACAGGTTTTGATTGGTGCAATGGACAGAATTCTGTTCCTCCAAAATTTATATATGGAAACACCAACACCCAACATAACTATATTTGGAGATAGGACCTTTATGGAGATAATTAAGGTTAAATATGATCATAAGAGTATAGTTACAGGTTGGGGTCCTTATGGAAAGATACGCCAGAGAGGCCACTCTCTGTCCTGCCATGGAGCACACAAGGAAAGGATACCATCTGCAAGCCAGAAAGAGAGCCCTATCTAGAGATCTAATCGGCCAGCACCCGATCTCAGGCTTCCCAGCCTCCAGACATGTGACGTAATACAGTTCAGTCATTTAAGCCACTCAGTCTGTGCTATTATGTTGTGACAGCCCAAGCCAACTAATACAGCTGTTGTTGTTTTGTCTTTTGCTTTCTTTGCTCCCATATTTTACCCGAGGAAGTAAAGTTAGTCAGATTAGGAAGCCAGTGTAACCAGAAGCAAGTTTTTAACTGTTGTTCCAAATTCTATCCTGATCATGTCCTGCATCATCGTTGATTGGATTGAGGAAGAATGATGATGCTTTTCTCACTTTGCCAATGAATGCATTTAATTTTTATTAGTTACTACATTATTCCTGTTAACAAAGCAAATTGTTGAGACAACCTCTTAAAGCCTTAGAGTAGAAATTCCAGGCTGATGAGTTGAAAAGTTGTACCTGGTTGATTTCATGATATCAGCCTCTGCCGTGTCTTCCCGCCCCATAATTCAACAAGAGAGAGGGATAAAACTGAAGGAAATTGTCACGTCTCTTTCACCTTTTAGAATATGGAGGCAAGCATCCTGGCTGCTGCCAATCAGCAGCCTCCCCCTACTTTCCTACTCACACCAGGTTATCAATCTGCAAGTATCAGGGAAATAAATTATAGTACCTCTTCAGTAAAAGCTGGAGGGGTCTATTAAATTACATGACTCTGAGGATTATCTTATGAATTATAAATGTACAAAATTACTATGGTAACAAGCTGATTTTGTGAAATAGAAATTTGCTTAAGTTACCCACATTCCTACATATAATCAAATTATATTTTGCAGTATATGCCGAATGTAGTTGACTGCTCTAGGCACACTAAACACATCAATATTTGAATTCAAGCCCCAAAATATAAATGAATGGATACTAATGTCTATTCAAAGCACTTCATTTGCATTGTGGAAGGATGTGCTATTATATCATGGAGTATCCCCTTGCTTTTTAAAATCCACCTATTTTTAGAAAGTTTCAGAAACAGCTTTCCAAAGAATATATGCCCAATGCACAAAGGAGGCAAATTAAAACAGGGTTATCAAGACCAAATATGTTTGGGCTAATTTAGTTACTGTATTGGCTCCGTTTGGTAAGATTTATCAGTAACCTTTTCTGCCCCTAAACTCAAAAAAAACTTGTTATTTTGCAATATGAAGCCTTGTAGATAGTGCTTTTTTTTTTTTAAGCAAAAGCGGTTTATTAAGAAAATAAAGGAATAAAAAAACGGCTACTTCATAGGCAGAGCAGCCCATAAACAGTGCTTTTAGCAATATGTACAATAATTATTTGAACGTGTCCATTTATTATAATACTCTACAAATGTCACAAGCATGAGTTTAGATAGTCCTTCCATGATTTATTTTCATCCACTTATTGGATTTGAGTTACCTAAAGGAAAAGGTGCAAATCATTTTCTCCCATTTTTCTCTTCTTAAACTTCTTACAGTTAAGTAAGTCCTTCAAATTCTAAGCTTTTCAAGAGTGTTTTTATGATACTAATAAAGGTATTTCAATATGAGTTTGTATATCACTGTGAAAAGTCCATATCAAATGGATGAAAGAACCTACAGAATGCAAATTGTGTTGAGCTAATGAAGAACAAAAAGCTTCCCTTTACCATAGTTCCAATCTTTTGCTGAAATTGGGGCAGATGCCCATTTCCTGCAGAGAATTGCAGGACTGGGAACATGCAGCTGGCAGGGTTTGACTCTCTGCCATGTGTAGAACTGTTATGTCTCTCGGGGTGGAGGTTAGAATTCTGATCCACCTTCTGCCTTCACTACACAGAAAATTTTTCCAAAGGTTTACTTGTGCTCAATGTCTAATCCTCCCACCAGAGAATCAAGTTTGGTGTTGATACAGGTTTTACTCTTGAGACTTTCGAAGAGTTTTCCTTTGCTTGGGTCGTATGTTTCTTTTGCCTGTTTCAGTATAAACAGGGTTATTCTATAATGAAAAAATATGTATTATTGGCAAAAACATGACCCTTTGCTTGGGTCATGTGTTTCTTTGCCTGTTTCAATGTAAACAGTGTTATTCTATAGTGAAAAAATATGTATTATTGGCAAAGATTTTAAAATGTATCTCTGTGACTTTAAATACAAACCGAGCAGCTGCTTTAAACTTTAAGGAATTTGACTTTTAGCCAAATGTTTAAGGACATGTCTTTGGTATTAGATTTCTGGTTATAAAGTTTTTTTTTTTTAATTTAATAAACACAGAAGATGCATTATCATTATGGAATAAATCATGTGTGAAATTTGATATTTTGAACAAAATGATTCCTGAAATATAATCCTATTTTTTTAAACCAGAGTAATCTCTGAAAACAAAATCAGTTGTACTATGTCAAGCTGTACATCTCGACACATTGTATTTCTAACAATATCTGTGGGCAGTGTTTTAAAATCTGCAAAAGTTTGTAAACACCTTATATGAAAGTTTTAACAATTCTATTTTCCAATATATAAATATCTGTATATTGAAATCTAAGAAAGATTTTCACATAAGCTTATGCATATGTAATAATGTAATATATTTTAATTGGCACACAAGATGTGAAAAGAGATTTTGTTTAGTGAAAAAATTGTGTACCAATGTACCCCTTCCTTTCCTTGTAGTATATTCACTGATGCTTATGCTTTTTCTTTTGCTACTTAACAGCTGGACTACACAAATGAAACATAGCTAAAAGGTCTATTTGGCTTCTTGTATTTAAGGAATGCCAAGACAATGCCCCTGGAGGCTGCAGTGTTGCCTCTGGAGAATGTGGGGTGTGATTGTCTGGTGGTGTTTTTTACCTCGTCAGCTGTGAGGGCCGGGCATTCATGACAGTGGAGGATGCTGCTCTTTGCTTCTATTCTCAGAATAGAAATGCTGAAAACACAACCACACACGAAAGTCCCACATTTAGTTACAGTGCTTGCCTATCCCATTATATATGTTACCAAAGGACTTAGCTTTAGTTTGTCTTACTTAGAAACCTTTCATAGAGGAGTGGAAACATTGTCCTTTCTGTACCTAAAATGATCAGACCTACTTATATAGGAAAGGCATTTCATTTTATTTTTCTTGTCAGAATGAAACAAATGTTTTATGTTACCGAGAAAGAGAGGTTCAGGATTAAACGCCGTTAAGATTTCAATCTAATGATCACTAGTCTTGTTTTAACATTGAAATGTCTTTTAAAAATGAAGTGTGACAGGAAGAAAGAAGGTAAGATGAGCATCAAGCAACATTCAAGGCCTGTCTACATCTAGATCTATGAGTCACCTAGGCTTGATTAGAAAAAAATCAAGGGGAAAAATGGAAACCAAAAAGAGACAGAAATTTGACATTATGAGAAGAATATTGAGGCTACCCAGTATGGCTAGAAAATAATACAAGCAATTCACAAAAATGCTTTATTTTTTTTATTCAGTCCAGTGCAACGTTAATCAATTTTGCTGTGTTCCAAGCCTGAAGATCAGGTGCTCTTTAAACAGGTAGTTGCATGTTCTATTTTCTGACCCCAGAGGGCTCAGAAACAAACAGAGCAAACATGAAAGGCATAATGTCATACAATGGAACACATCCTTTGTTAGCAACATGAAGAAAGAACGATGACATGCAATATATAAAAATAAACTTATGTATTAATTATGTAAGACAGCAAGGGACCAAGAAGGCTTCAAAAAGGAAGCCACTTCTGAAACACTTTATCCAAAAACATGTGGACAAGACAATACTGGACAAAGGCAAGGGGGATTTGGAATGCTGGTTGGGGTTTTGGTTCAGATGACATTTTAAAGAAGTAGAAATGACTCCAAGGAAGGTTATGTCAAGATTGTCTGGGGCTAAGTTTTGAATAGCCTTCAATATAGAAAAGAAAGTTTGGATTTAATTCTAGCAGGCCCTTAGAAACAGAGAAAGTTTTTAAGGAAGGGAATAATATGCTCAAGTTTGTGTCTTAGAAAGATAACTGTGTAGCTGGAGTCCTGAGTGGATAAAAGATCACAGGTAGTCGATATCCTCCCGGATGAAAGGATGCTGATTGTACTAAGGCAATTGCTGTTGTCAAAGAAGAGGACATAATGAGTTTGAGTGTTGCACGGTTTTTTTCCCAGGAACACTGGTTCAAAGTGATACGCCTCAAAAAGAGATTTGTTAAATTAGCAACTCTGGAAATACTGAATCCTATTTTATGTATTTGTAGCCTGTATAAAGCATTTATGAGGCACCAGGTAGGCTTCTTAAGTACCCTACAAATACTCACTCATTTACTTCTTAGACGAGACCCTTCTAAAGTAGGTTCTATTATCATCCACCTTTTACAGATGAGAAACATCTTGCCTATCCAGGATCCCCAACATTAGGAAGAGACAGAGTTGCAAAGGGAACAAGTGGCCTTTAAACGACCAGCCTTACAGCCTCCCAAAGGAATCTCTTTTGCTAAAGGGGCTCTCAGTTCTTATTTACATATAAGTTGTCTGAATAGTCTTAAGGATTAAAAAAATGTGTTAACACTGGCATTTCCTAAACACATTGGTTCTTAGAATTTTTATGTCCTCTACCCTTTAAAATCCCACAGAACTAGTGCCCTCTGAAACTGGTAGAGAAATAATAGGAAAAAAAATAGAAATAATTCAGAAGAGAAAACAATAAACGGTGGTAACCAAAATTCATTTCATTATTCCATTTTAAATTATTTTAATGTTACTTATTTTTACATTAACATAGTATGGATTTTACAAAGAGGTATTTGATTATGTCAACGTCTATAGGATCCCTAACATTATTCCAATAAAGAGGAGAGGGTTGTAACGTTCTAAAATACAAATCAGAAGAAAAAGATGAGGCATAAAGCAGAGGAAAGATAACAAGCTTTTCTTTCTAGATCCAAGATGAAGACATATAAGAACACCTACAATTTCCAGGTTCACTCTTGAACTTCTCCCAATCCTGTTTTTGTTATTCTCAGCTTCCGTTGCCTTTCACTTTTATGTCACTCTGAACCTGGACGATGGTGGCTGTGTGGTTAATCAGACTTAGTCTTTGAGGCTGGAGAGGGAGGAGATGAAGTAAAAAGAAAGGGCATGTAGAAGGGTGGCTCAGTGTAGGATTTGAAGTTTAAAATTCCCAAGCTCAGGATGACATATGTCATCCCATTTCTTTTCTGTGACCCTGCGAAGTAAGTAGTATAATTAGCTTCATATCACACAGGAGAAAACTGAGGTAGAGAGAGGTAGGTGGCTGGGATTTGGAAGCTGGTGACTGTCTAGCACTGGCATCATTGTCACAATAGGTAACATTTGTTGTTAGTGTCTGTATTCCAGGCATTGTTCGGTACTGAGTACAATGTATGTCAAGGTACATACAAAAGCGTATGTAACTTTTACAGCTCTGTGAGGTAGTCCCTATTATAATTCCCATTTAAAAGGTGAATAAACAGAGACTTGTAAGGTTGGTAACTGTCCCAGTGTCACATAGCTAGTGAGGAATGGCATCAAAATTCCAATCAGGCAGGCTGACTTTGGTATTTATTGCGCCTCACCTAGTGGAGTGTACAGTACTTGTCCATAGTACTGTCTCCTCTACTAGACTGTTGACTCCACTAGGGTAAATATTGTATTATTTTAATGTTGTGATGTTCTGGCCCCCTAGCACAATTCTTGATACGTAGAGGATTTTATAGATGATTCTACAGTGAATCAATGAATCAATGAATGATGGAATAAAGAAAGTCACGAGCAGCTACATTTGTTAGTTGTAAAGCAGGGTTTAACTGGGTTGTATTAGATTAACTTCCTGGGTTCTGCAGCTCCCCCCGAGGAGCTGCTGCTTTCATCCCAACTCCGCCTCACTGTGCCTCAGTTCCATAATCTGGTGCCTAGTTCCTGCAGGTGTGGGGGAAATTCCTGCCAAAACAATGGCCCCAGCCTTTCCTTTTCTCCCCCTGTGCTGCTTAGCCCATGAAGCAGTGGAAATTTCCACCCATTGTCATCCTTATATTTTGTAATATCTTTTCATATAAGTTATCACATTTGATTTTTATAGCAATTCTGTGTGGTAGGCAGGGTATTTTTATTTTCTCTCCAGAACTCATGGAAGAAATTTTCAGTAAGTGGCTGAGTGACAAATCCAGTTCTCTTGTAGCTCCATAACTTTCCCACTGAACAAACACAAGCATGTAACTGCTCCATTGCATAACCTGGGTTAAACTACTCTCAGGCGTGACTTCTGCAACTGAATCGATTAAGAGACACACGGAAGCAGGCTTTAAACATTTCCCACCAGAAGATGACTTTTAAAGGAATTTTCTTCACAAATACACATGGACCAATTTTACTAGGTTGTGGTTTGAACTCGTTAACACACAAATGAGTCATCAAACTGATCCTGCGCTGAAACTATTGTCCCAAGAAAGTAGGCCAAACAGTAGCACTGCATTTGAACAAATATCAAAGTACAGTGTGTTCAAGAGGCAGCAGAATGTCATGATAAAGAGCATCAATTCTGAACTCAGAAGGGCTCATTCAAGCTCTGGTTCTTCCATTTACAGCTGTGTTATCTTGATTAAGTTACTTAACATCTCTGGGCTTCAATTCCTTCATCTGTTAAAAATAATACTGCGAGTACATAGCACAGAGGCCTGCTGAGACAATTACATGAGTTAATATATTTATATAGGGCCAACCCATAGTAGGCACTATGAAAATGTACCTATAAATATTATTTTTGTAATATGTCTTTACACAAAGCTTTGAAGAAAATTAGAAGGGCTGGCTAAAAATACTGATGTTTTCATCTTCTACTCTAAAAGTTTAAAATAATAAATGTGCAGAAAATATTCACAGAGAGGTCTCATTGACAGTTTCACCCTGGTAAAAATGCTAAATGGTTTTATTTGCTTTCTCCTAAATGAGAAGCTCTAGTAAGTTTGATCAGCCTTCCCTCTCCCACCCCCTGCTTTGTAGTAGAAGTTAAAAAAAAAAATCCTCCCTTAGCTGCTTTAACATTTAACAGTCACCAAGAGAAACTGTTCCATCATGATGTCTTCCGAGTTAGTGGACTATAACAAATTCAGCCCGTTTAATAGTATGGCATGAGGCAGTGCTGAAAACGCAATTTGTTGTGAAATTTGATTTTGCATTTGCTATTAGAAGCCAAGTGTTCAGCTCTTTTGCAGCTTTCCACTGGACCTTATCAGGGAACGCACTAGCTGGAGGGCATCTGAAGCACTGATCACTCAGAAGGAAACTGAACAGCTGTGTTTTTGACAGCTAGAGCGGGCCTGATGTACATCAACAAATGTCCCAGATACCTTGCACTTCTCTTTAGCTAGTAGGGGGCAAGCAACACTCTGTTGGTTTGCGAATGATAATTCTTCCATGGTTACCATCTTGTTTGGGTGTTGGAGGGTGGATACTAAGCATTGGCACATGTTTACACTTACCTATTGTTCCACCATATTTTTGCTATCATCCTTATTATACTTGGTAAGAAATTTTCTCACTTTCTAGAAAAGTGAGTAGGTCTTTAGCAAATAAAAGTACAGACCAGGCTCGGTCGCTCATGCCTGTAATCCCAGCACTTTGGGAGGCTGAGGTGGGCAGATCACCTGAGGTCAGGAATTTAAGACCAGCCTGGACAACATGGTGAAACCCCATCTCTAGTAAAAATAAAAAAAAATTAGCTGGGTGTGGTGGTGGGTGCCTGTAATCCCAGCTGCTCAGGAGGCTGAGGCAGGAGAGTCACTTGAACCTGGGAGGTGAAGGTTTCAGTGAGCTGAGATCACGCCAGTTGCACTCCATCCTAGGCAACAGAGCAAAACTCCATCTAAAAAAAAAAAAAAAAAAAAAAGTACAAGCAAGAAAAGTACCCAAAAAACAAAGCTGAACAAGGGATAAGAAGACCCTCAGAATCAGTTGCATTTTTCCTGCTTGTTTATTGTCAGAGAGAGAGAGAGATGATAGATAAATACTTTAATCAAAAGGGATGCTGTGACGGGATGAATAATCAGCTCTTCTTCAGTGTCCTTTAGCACCTCATTTTCATCTCACGTGAAAGTGTCTCGTGAATGTGAACTTATTATTCAGGAACACTAGGGACACTGTTTGATACTAACTGTGCCTTTGCATGATGTAACTGTGTATTTGAATACAAAGGGACTAAAATGTATACATTTATAAATTTTTTTGTAATAAATACAACTGATCCTAAAATGATGTGGACCTAATCAATGGTTGCCTATTATTAAAAAAAAAAAAAAAGACAGGAAAACAGAGAAATGATTTTGTTTAATTAAAATGTATTGCATTTAATTTAGCAAAGAGTACTTTCACATACCCATAACTGCATAAATAACAGAGTAACACTGTGTTTTGTATTAACTTTCGTTGATACTATGCATCAAACTGGAAAAATCTTTCTGTTGTCCCCAAACCACAAGGCTTCTTAAAGTCTCCCTATACGCCCAACTCTTCTAAGTTAATGAGACTGTATTTACTCCGCAGTTAATGAGTTCAGCTAAAGAGATGTAAAGTCAATTCTCTGTAACAAGATCTCTGAACAGAATCTGAAACCATTGAGTATATTAGATATAAGAGCACCTTGAGAAAGTATGAGTTAGAATTTTCATGTGAGAGCCTATTTTGGGATTTGATGTGTACTGTTTCAACTTCATTTAATAAGTAATCATGTTATAATTAAAATTTTAAACAGCATCTTACTCTTAACCTGACCTAAAAAAACAGGTCACAGTTATAGAAGTTAGAACCTATAGAATCTTATAGAACTCTAGGCTAATTGCATAAGTTACGGTGATAAATCAAAGTCATGGCAGGTCAAATGACCTCAAGTCACGTAGTGTAGAAGGAAACCCAGACCTAACTCCTAATCCCTTGTTTCTTTCACCTCACACATTGCAGAGTAGAAACTATGTAATGGTTGAAATGTGTCACACAAGAGTGACACACCAACTGTTCTCTCGGTAGGAATCATCTTGAGTCCAATAACCCATATCTGTATTAGTTCCTTAAATGATAATCAAAACATGCTCATTAAATCTGTGAATGGCCTTGGCTATCTGTGCAAAATACTTCTATTACAACATGCCAAGTTTCTTGCTCCTTCTTCTATTTTTCTCCCAGCTTTCTATTGATTGGCTGTGTAGGGTATTTTAAAAATGTAATAAGCGAGCAGTTAAAACAAGTTAATTTTCTTGGCTGCTCAATAGATTTGACCAAAGTGCTTTTGCAGTAATATACAACTAATAGCGTTACAATTACAAATTATAAACAGACTGACTAAATAGTGAGGAGGCAACAATAGGAATGTGTAGAGAGTAGCTGGAAGAAGCTAAGAACTAGCTTAAAAGAACTATTTCAGCGTAGGGAAAAATCACAGAGGCCTATGGGTGGCAGGAGACATTCAATTTGTATTAGTGATATTATCGTTATTTTCCTTAGTCTTACGGCTGCTTTAATTTAGGGTTGTTGTCAACTTTAAATTTGTTTTCAGATATGCTAATAGAATATTTTAAACAATGAAAACATTGCTAAGAATATGGAATTCACCAATGAATAGTGATGGATATCATAAAGTACAAACATCTTTATCCCTCTCAGTGGTGGATATTGCCCATGGAAAACACTAAAATAATTATTCTGTTTCCAGGCAAAATCCACTTTTGATGCTAGTGTTCTTATAAGGAATCAGAATTGACTGGTATATTTAAGAAATAAAAATATTTTCTTCTAAAATTTTATGTTCATTAAACTTGGGGAGACAGCATAGAATACTAAAAAGAGTGCAGATACTAAAATCAAAGATTTGATGGTTGCTACTAGTCTCGTAAACATGTTACATGTAATTGTTTATTAAGAATCTAACTATTAAGGCTCTTTGGTATATGTCAAATATTTTGTACCTTAAAGATTTTGTAATTTAACTTCTTAATATAATTGAGAAGAAAACTTAGCCCCAGGGTGTGTGTGTGTGTGTGTGTGTGTGTGTGTGAGTGTGCGTGCGCGCGCACGCTCACATGCTGGGGGAGAGGAAGGAAGGAAAGAAAGAAGGAAAGAAGGAAAACCAGTGATGAAAGCTAATTTTATATACTACTTAAAAAATATGCCAAACACTCTTCTAAGTGCTTTACATACATTAACTTCTATATTCCTAACGAGAAATTTAGGACACATGAACTGTTATCATCCTCATTTTAAAGATAAGAATACTGAGGTTTAAAAAAAGGTAACAGTGCTGAGGTCTCAGAGCTAATAAATAACGAAGCTAGGTTTGAGTTGACATAGTTGAGCTTCAGAGTCTGTATGATTAAATACTGGGCAATACAGACCTTTATAAGTAAACATGAAAAGAGACATAAATGGGTTTGTATGTGTGGCTTACATATGACTATGCAGAAAAATGCCAGAATGTACTCCAACACAAACATACACACACAAACACACACACATGCATGTATTGCTTGATGTTTGCAAGAACACAAAAAGTTCTTTAAGTAAACATTAATAAGGAGCTATGTTCATCTTTATTCTCAACTTCAAAAGAGAGGAAGAAAAGAAATTTCAGAAAAATAAAAATAATAAGGAATAGAAAAATAGAACCTATGAGAAATGATTTTTAGAAGCCTCATTTCTATTGAAGAGAAAAAAAGCAGAAAAGGAAACCAAATCCACAACTTGTGCATATTGAAACTAAAGATACATTTGTGCCAGGGAGCAAAATTAGTAAGTTCACAAGAAAAAATAACTAGTTGCCTTTGTTTACTGGCCAAAGAAAAAGGATATGTTTAGGAAAATGTACCCCAACCTTAAAATGCTTCCCAGGAACAGGGACAATAAAATCCTACAGCATGTGGCAAGTCATTTATAAAAAAGAAATAATCCAAGCCCATTAAAATAAATTCCAGAAACATTTGCAAGCGTTCTCAAACAAAAATGACGAGATGTTTTGAATAAGATTCCAAAAGAAGCCAGGAAGAAGAAAACTGGAACTACTTAATAATAAAATTCAAAAGTTATTATTTTGATGAAAACAAAGGAGTAGGCGTTAAAATAAAATAATTATATAACTATTAAATGGCAAATTAAGAAATTTGCAAGTCCCAAAATATCTCTGGAATGAACAAATTAAATTTTGAAACAAAATGTAGAAAACACGCTTATTCTCCATACTCTTATATATATGGATGAATCTCACCTGTTATATATATTTTTAATACCCAATTCTTGAGTTTCACATTCATTTGGAGAGTTAGAGCCACAATACATTATTTCTGGAGATAATTCTCTATGGGTCTTTTGCATTTCTGCATGTCTGGTGAGCAGACATGCTGGTTCTCTTTTCTAGACTTTTCAAGGTTATGAGGAGCCTTGGAAGATAGGAATAGTTTGCTTTTCTGGAGCAAAGGGCAGGCATTTTTCTGTTTGGTAAAACAAGAAAACATTTTCCTCTGGGGCAGAGGTTAGAAAGGCTCATTATAAAAGATTTGTGCTCCCTAAGCTTAAGACACAAATCTACTGAGTGGTAATCATCTACCTGGGCCCTTCTGCATCACCCCACGGGATCTGAGTTTAAGAGGAACTAATGCAAATATGCTGAAGCTCATGCTGCTTGCTCTATTGGGAGTAATAAAGTCCTTTGTATCTATCTTATCCAGGAGTTTCATATCTTCTGTCAGCATCCATGAAATCATGGTAGGCTAACTTATTAGTGGCAGTAGAGTAAAAGCTCAGACAGGATGTATTTTTTAACTGTTTGCTATTGAAAATTTTAAACATTTATAAAAATCAACAGATTAGTATAATGAATTATTTCTAAAGCCATCACCCACTTCAACAATAATCAGCTCATGAGCAGCCTGGTTTTATTTATAGTCCTGTCTCATTTACAACCACCCCCTACAAAATAGTAGTATTTTGAAGCAAATTCCAGATATCATATCATTTTGAAGCAAATTCCAGACACAAATATTAGAGTAGATATCTCTAAAATTTAAAAATTACACCACAATACCATTAATACACCCAACATTAATCAACAATAATTCTTTAATGCACCAAAATACTCAGTTCATCTCTAATTTTCAATTACCTCATAGTGTCTTTAAGAAATTACTGTATCTGAATCCAGATTAAGTCAACAGAGTGAGACTGATTGATATTTCCTTCTTCCAATCTCTAGGTTCTACCTCTAAGTTTTCTTAATTATTCTTTGCAATTTATTTATTGAGGAAACACAGATGTTTGCCCCACAATCTGAATTTTGTTCATTGCTTAGCAATAGTGTATTGTGATATGTTTTTCAATCTTCTCTATTTTCTACAAATTGCTAGTTAGGAATAGAGGATTAGTAAGATTCACATCTTTTTTCCCCCCTTGAAACTACATCATTTGTGGGAGTATATTCTTCCAGGAGTTGTATTGTTCCTGGGTTTATCTGTTCTCTGTAGTTTGGGACCATTGACGCTTCACTTTTAGATTCATTAATTCACTGGGGTCTACAAACTAAAGATATTCCAATTTTATTATATCTTCTTTATTTCTTTCTGTATAGAGAAACTTTCCCACAATACTAATTTGTTCATTTAAGATATACGGGATAAATGCTTGATATGTTCCCCTTATTTTCTATTCTTTAGAATAATTTTAAAAATTATTAAATTTAATTTTGTTTGATAAATATGTGAAATATTAACATAGTTGCAAAGTAAATGCTACAAAACAAATTATCAAATAAAGGGAATATATCAAATGTTTATCCCTTATGTAAAAAAAAGTAAAATGTAAAAAAAGTCTTAACTTTCATTTATTTCTTATGTATCCTATAACCTCATCTCTCTCTAGAAATAGCTTTAAATACCAGAGTTTTGGTTTGTCCTCCAAGGTGTTTTTTTAAAAATATATGACCAGATCTATACAAATAGCCACGTCACCTTTTTTCTTAGAAAAATAATGGCATACTATGTATTTGTCTCTTTCTTGTCTTTTTCACTGAAAATATACTGTGAAGATTTGCTCATAGAAATGTGTAGGGATATCGCAGCTTCATGGTTCTCTATTGTATGAGTGCACCATAATTTATTCAACCAATCCCCCATTGATGGAAATTTGAGTTGTTTCGACTTTTTTACTATGACAAATATTCTTTACAATTAATGGCTTTGAGCAAATATTGTTAAATATTTTTGTGAGCATATTTTTGTAATATATTACAGGAATTAGTATTTCTAGGTCAAAGAGTAAATGCTCATATAATTTGGCTAGATGTTGCCAAATTATCCTCTGCAGTAATTGCACCATTTTTTGTAACTACCAGCAGCGTAAGAGAGAGCATGTTTCTCCACAAAGTTGATTTTTACAAAGCTCCACCAGCATTGTATGTTGTCAGATTTGGGGAGTTTTGTCAATCTAATAGATTTAGTTTATATTTTTCTTTGGCATTTTTTTTCTTTGAACTGTTTCTCTAACTCATTTGTCTATTGTATGATTGATTTTTCCTATTTTTAGAAGTTTTTTGTACGTTAGAGAAAGGCAGTTTATTTACTGACATCTCTCAAAGTAACATCCGCACCCCTGACTTCTATGGGTAACTTAATATTCCTATGTCCAACTATCTACTCCATATTTCCATGTGGTAGTCTATTAAATATCTAATATTTAAAAGTCCAAAATGAAGCTACTGCTTTATCGCCACATACTAACTCTTCCCTCCTAGATTCCCCCTACTCAGTTATGGCAAGTCCATCATTCTAGGTTTTGCAGAGCAAAAAGCTTAAGACTCATCCTTGATTCCTTCTTTTTTCAGTCACCACATGGACTCCATCAGCAGTTTCTACTGGCTTTACTTTCAAAATAAATCCAGAATCTTCTCCTCGAATCTATTACTTCAACTCTGATCTGACCCCCTATTATTTTCCACCTTAATTATTACAATAGCTTTGCATGAGGCAGGGTTCTCCAGAGGGACAGAACTAATAGGGTAGATGTGTATATGAAAGGGAGTTTATGAAGGACCGTTGACTCACATGATCACAAGGTGAAGTACCACAGTAGGCCATCTGCAAGCTGAGGGGCAAGGAACCCAGTCCGAGTTCCAAAACCTCAAAAGTAGGGAAGCCAACAGTGCTGCCTTCAGTCTGTGGCCAAAGGCCCAAGAGCCAATGGAAAAATCACTGGTGTAAGTCCAGGGGTCCAAAAGCTAAAGAACTTGAAGTCTGATGTTGGAGGGCGGGAAGCATCCAGCACAGGAGACAGATGAAGGCCAGAAGTCTCAGTAAATCTGCTCTTGCCAACTTCTTCTCCCTGCTTTACTCTAGCCACACTGGCTGGCAGCTGATTAGACGATGCCCACCCAGATTGAGGGTAGGTCTGTCTCTCCTAGTCCACTGACTCAAATGTTAATCTCTTTTGGCAACACCCTCACTGACACACCCAGGAACAATACTGTGCATCCTTCAGTCCAATCGAGTTGACACTCAATATTAACTATCACAACCCTCCTAACTGATCCCTCTTGCCTCCCCCAACTCTCACCCCAGTATAGTCTTCACATAATCACCAGTGTGTTCTTTAAAAAACATGTTACATCGTGTCATATCTTTTCTCACAACCTCCACTGTTCCTCCTTTTGTGAAATCAGTGTCCTTTGGAATGCTCTATAAAGCTGTATATCATCTCCCGCCATCCTCCAACATTACTTCTCTGACCTCACCTTCTACTGCCTTGCCTGTCATTCACTTAGCTCCAGCAACACTGGTCACCTAGTTCTTTGAGCAAACTCATCTTGTTCTAGGCACAAGGCTTCTAATTTGCCAACCTCTAGAATGCTCTGGAACCTAGCTAGACTATTCTTCCCCCAAATATCTCCATAACTCACTTCCTCACTTTCTTCTCTATGCTTGTAATGGTAACAATTATGTCACTTAAGCCTTCTCTTAAAGCCCAAGATAAACTAACCCCATCCTCTGCCACACTCACCACTCCGCTGTATCATGTGCTGTCCCCTTCAAGGCACTCAATGACAGACTGAAATAATGATTTGTTAATTGTGTTATTGTGTCCCTCTTCCACCCGAGATTATCCATGAAAGGGTAACATTGTTAAGTTCACTGCTGCATGTACAAACTTCTCGGGCAGTACCTGGAACAAAGGATGCATTACAAATATTTTTATAATTGGGTGAATGAGTAAAAGAATGGATAAATAGATAGTTATACTGTATTGACTTGGCAATTACAGCAGACAGAAATATCTGAGTACCAGCATAATGATAAAAATTAAAGGCCACAGAAGTATAAAATGTATGCGTAGTGCTAAGAAAACTTTGCTCCTTGCCATTTGAGATAATGCAGAGAAGGATAAATCTCTTAATGATGCTTTGTTTTTCAAGTTTCTATGGGAAAATATTCTGAATTATGACATAGTTTTATGGTTTCTTTTGGATATATATTATTATTATTGTCTAGAAGTAATTGTCCATGAGCCCTAGGCAATGCATTACCATGTGTTTAGAATTAGATATACATGATCATGCTCCCTGCCCATCAAAAATATAAAGTGGAAGCCAATGTGTAGTTAAATGTGAACTGGTGAAGTACCTAGTTCATATTCACAGTATTACGCAATTACAAAAAAGAGGCTGATTTAAGTTGTCTGAATTAAATGTGTTTATTTAATGTTTCAACATGAATACAAAACTTGATTGGAATTAATTTGAAAACAACAAGGATTCTTCCTACCTGCTGTTTCTTAGTTAAGAAAAGGTTGAAATTTAATTCAAGAAGATACTCTTTTTTTAAAATAAGTGATTTATTATTTCACTGGTTCTAACTTACTGTAAGCAAAGCATCAGATTAGTAATGTGTTTAATATGAGTTATTAAATTCCCATTAGATTAAATTACCACCCCTAGAGATCTGTGAAGCTACTATGAATTAATTTGCATTCTTCAGTAGTCACACGCTTCACCTTTTCTTAAATGCCACAGATACTTGGGGAAATAGATCCTGACTCCAAGAACAATAAGTCATCTTATGAACTCTGAAATTATTAGTTCTGCATGTAGTTTTGTGATAATAATGACAATAATTTGAGACATTTACAAATGGTTCTGATAGGTTTCTTTTGGTCATTTTAGTATACAATATAATATTAGCACAATTTCCAGGAAATCCACGTCAAATTTTCCTAGGCTATACCAGAGCAAAATCTATTCACTATTTATGTTCTTTCCAGTTGCATTTAACAGGACCATTGATTTAAAATCATCATTGAATTTACTGGTTTAATATTTGTTTTAATTATCTTACATATTTAATCTAAATATTTCATCTGTGAGCCTTCTAAAATGAAGCTAGAGTTAAATAGAGTACTCTATAGTTGGAAGCAAAGGACTCATGAGTGTTTCCTTTAAAACTTGAGAACACAGTACTGCTTAGAGGTTAGGAAACTCTGTAAAGTGTCTGAGCTAAGCGTTGTCCAAACATGACTGGATTACACTAGCTGACTTGGTCTCCTTAATAGTAGATTAACATCACCCATTAATTTATGAATTTGATTTTTGTGATAATAAGTAAGAAAGCTCCAAGGGAAAAAAATTTAGTAGTTTTATATAAAGAGACCTGTTTGCAGTGAAAAATGTAGTCACTGGAAGCATCAGACATATTCGCTAATGAAACAAGACCTGTGCATATTTACTAACTACATTCCTGCAAAGCAGATTTACCAATTCAATTCCCCAAAGCTAAAGAGAGTATCAGGCTCGATTAGAAATCAGAAGTCCCGATTCTTGAACTCACATGATGAATTCACATCTGTTCCCTGGTGCACAGCATTAATTTTAGCGTAATGCAGCCAGTATTAGTGTAGGTTGACCCAGAAAGGCAGCGGATCACTCAGGGCAAAATTCTCAGTGTTCCCAATTTAATCTAATCCCCCAATCAGAGATATATTGTCCCTACCTTTAACTAACCTGCAAATGTTAAGAGTACAGTGAGCAGAAAAAGCCCGTCTATGGCTTCATTTTCTTCTTCCAGTTCTCATACGCTACTGCCAAATTAAGCTTTCTATAACACCTCTCTAAAATAGCCATTTTCTACATAAGAATTTCATATTTCTCAAGACGAATTTCATATTTCCCAAGACCTTTTTCTTTGCTATAAAGCATGTATTGTTTGTCTGAATCCATAAAATACCTGCTTGCTACATCAGAAACAGCAAAAACACATAAAGAAGAAAATCAAAATTGCCTCTGATCCAGTTTGGACTTTCTTGGATATATGACTGTGGCAGAGATGGAGAGAATAGATCAAGGGGAGGAAAATCTTGGGAATAGGAAAAATGGTAGGATGGCTTCCAGGAAAGATGCAATAAGAACCTGAACTATAACAGTAGGATTGAGAGATTAAAATGATAGCTGAGGGACTGAGTTAATGACTTATAAAGGGAGAAGAAGAAGTGATTTTAAATTTTCTAATTTGAGAGAATTGATAGATTATGATGTGAAAAACAGACTGAGAGTCCTATGGGTTGTCTGGTAAAGCATAATGAAAACATGCAATTCAATGGGTAAGGTTTTAAAATGGAGTAAAGTCCAAGCTCTACTCTATGTCAGTTTTGTGACCCTGACTGCATGACCTAGGCTTTCTAAATTACAGATAAAAGGGAGATAAGTATATCTGATTTTTCAGAGTTATTATTATTTTTTGAGATGGAGTCTCGCTCTTATCACCCAGGCTGGAATGTAATGATGCAATCTTAGCTCGCTGCAACCTCCGCCTCCCAAGGTCAAGCGCTTCTCCTGCCCCAGTCTCCCAAGTAGCAGAGTGACTTTTCAGAATTTGTTATGAAGTTAAAACTTCTATCTAAAATTTTGTTTCTAGACTAGCATGGCAAATAGACCGCTGGGTGGTTAGAGCTCACGATGGTTAGAGCTCAAGAAAGGGATGAAGACTGGCGAAGTGAGAATCAACGGTGATAACGATGATGATGTACAAGGAGAGCAGGAGACTCCCCAGCCATTGGAAAAGAACATGTCTAAGTACAGCGACCTGAAGAAACAACAACCTTTAAGAGGTGGACTAAAGAAGAGTTAGAAAAGGGCTCTTAAATAAATGGAATAAGAAAGCCAAGCTTCAAAGATCAAGAGCAAAGTAGCTTTAAAGTCCCATGTGTGCAGTTTTGTTCAGTGCTAACTGAGCATGTCCTCAGGTTATATTTGCAGAAGTTGGGAAGATCATTTTATAGGAGCACGTTTTCTCAATACAAATGTCATTCATACTGCTAATTCACAACTGCAAGACAGAAGTTTCAAGGCAACAACTAATGATGTACCACTACACCCCCATCCCCCAGCTAGAGAAGATCCTGGCGAAAGGGGTTAAGAGACTGTTGATCAAGTTTGCATCTGATGTAATGTGGCCTCTTCAATGTCTGGATCTAATAACTTGTGACAGTTTTCTCTGGAACATTTTGAAAATGAAAAATTTTTGACCCAACATTAATAGAATACTGGCAAACAGCTGTTTTAAGTTAAAGCTGTTAGGGACAGCTTTAATGTCTTCTACTTAATATGAACAATGTCCAGAAAAGAATGAACATGTTTTAAATATATCAGGATATTAAAGAGAAGTATTCAGTACCTTTTTAACCATCTTGCATAGGGACTTTGGGTTAATCTGCAGCAACGTAAGAGTGCAATAGATCTGACAGTAAGACTTGTGTTATAATAGAGTGCAAATTTAGTAGGATGAAGAGATTCATTAATCTTTGTTACTACCACTGACAAACTGTCTAGGCTTTCCAAACGCTGGGCTCTACTCAGTCATGTTCACCTTTGCTTGTGCTACCCAACACACTATCCAAAGTCCATCCAAATGGCATCTTTTCCATCAAGCCTTTGCCTGTCTTCCAGTTCAAACAAGCACTTCTTGCACTGAACACCATCTAGAGTTTGTGTACATCTTTATTAGCGTGTTCAACACTCTCTGCTCTTTTTAAAATAATTATTAGTGTTTCATTTCCTAAAAGCATCTTGAGGGTAATAATCACGCTTCACTGTGGACTTTCTGCTATGCTCCCATGCTTTCTGCATGGTAAACATTTGGCAATTATCATTAAAATGACTTAATGACTGTGCTATGGTTATCACACCAAAATTAGTACCTCATCCCAAGTATTCAGTTTATTTAAATTAATGAGAATTATTTCGTATGGATTTTGGAATCAACAAAACATTATTTTTACCTTTTAAATGCATTGTGACTACTACAAGGCATTTGTTAATTCTTTTTATCAGTAAGATATTTAAAAATTAAGTGGCTTAGAAAAGTTTGATGTTTGAGCCTGATCCTAATCCTATAGTAGGAAATTAATGTTTGTTTTTAATCACCAAATCTATAATATATACTCCATTCACCAATATATGTCCTATCCTATTGCCTTATTAAAGACATACTAGTTAATATTTACATTGTTTTTAGGAACACTGATCAAAATAAACTTGGCATCAACAGACTTATTGATTTAAAATTTGCTGCGCTCACCTTTGCCAAATATTAGTTGCCTAAATAAACATTCCATGATTTTCTTCAATCGAGAAAAATAGGAAAGACCTTGCCACCAAAATGCAAACACAAAAGTTTGTTTATATTTCTTAACTTCCTGTTTCCTTCAGCTTAAGTCGGCATTGTTTTTTAATGCTGCCTGTTTGCAACATTTATTTTAGTTTTCTTCTTGCTCCTGACATGTGTATGGCAGTTTCCGGCAATTTTGTATGTTGCTTACGAGAAGAAGAAAATACCTTTTCTGAAGATGTCAGTGTTTGTAGTCAAATAAACCACTTTTCATGATAAGATTTTCCATGTATTTATTCAGAGGTGTCTATTCTTTTCCCTTATGACTTGATAATAGTCCTGTTATTCTAACTCTTCAGTAAAACTGTGTCTAGAACAGAATTTAAGATATTTGCAGCAGACACTGTGCTTCATATAAGAAGAGATTAGCTTTTTAATAATAGCTTCTTTTGAATTAGGAAAGGATTTCTACAGTTAAGAGGAAAACCACATGGGGAAATGTAATCAATGATGGTTTTGTGTAAGCTTTAATAATTTCTTTGTTCTAAAGGTTTTTGCAGTTTTTGGTTAGAAGGATAAAGGAACTCCCCCACCATATTTATTCACAGCAAATACATTGGCGATTATCCAGGGTATTTCTTGATACCTTTTAAATAATCCATTTTTAGCAGATATCTGACAACCAGGGAATCTTCCATGAGGATTTACAATTGTTTTGCTGAGTAGCGTAATGAAAAAATTAATGAAACCTGCAGCCAGGCAGTCTTGGTTGGAATCCTGTGCTACCATAGGCAAATTGCTTTATTCTCTGAGTGCTGGTTCCTTAATCTATAAAGTGAGAGGGCTATAGGATTAAATAAGATTACATGTGTAAAATATCAACAACATATATTGCTCATAGGTGAAGCCGACAAGTGTAAACTATCATCACTCATAGCAATTTAATACCTACATGATTCAGATAAAGAAGAGAGAATAATTTCCTGAAGTGCTCTTTGTGGAGATATAAGAAGATGTTACAAATAAGATAGATCACATTCAAATGGGGTTAAATGATAGGGATGTGTTTCGTCTTGCGTAACAAAAAGTCCAAAGGCCAGAAAGACTCCCATTGTAGGATACCAGGGTTCCTGCTCAAATTTGCTGATTTCTGCTTTCTGAACTCCTCTTCGTGGTTTTGTTTTTGTTTGTTTGTTTGCCAAGCTGGTTTGCTTATGGTCACAGAATGGCTGCCAGCAGGAGCAAGGACAACTTATTTCCTACAGACAGTAGGAGACAACACTGTCCCTCAACCATGCCCTAACTAGTCTGCCACTTTGATTTGGTTAACATATCAATCTTGTGCCTACCACTGGCCAATAACAACTTTATGTAGGTAAATAGGCACTGCCAATTTGCAATCAGAAACTAAGTTTCAAAGACTTGCTAACCCACACTTCTAGGAAGTAGGAGAGCTGGAATCATAAAGCAAATTCTCTAATGCCAAGTCCAGTAATCACAGCAGGGCCATTCTTTCTTGTAAATAAGATTTCAACAATATATATATAACATTTATAATTCATATATAAATTACTTTAGAATATTTTTAATAAAATCATTTTCAAAAACTTAAATTTAAATCTACCTTACCTTTCTTTAGGAAATTGACTTGGATATTATAAATGCTCTATGACTCTAGGCATGTTTCTGAAATATTTTAAAAATGCTATTTAACCTATTTATATTCATTTTTCCAAACATAGCGATCTGTGGCTAAAACTTTCTCCAGGTTTAAATTGATCTTGGTTTCCTTATAACACTTTTATAAGTTCTCACCATTTGTATTTTAGTCTAGTCTTATCTTCATTCCTCTAATTAGCACTTCTTAGCAGCGGATCACTGCATGTGAATTCTACCAGCATAGATGCATTTTACAGACTGAGTTTTCTGGGTGAGGATTCGGGTGTGTGACACAGGGCATACAGAAGAACAATTGCATTAGGGATTTTACTTCAGGTATCTAACAGGTATTTTGCATAACAGAACTTTATACTAGGACCCTGAGTAAGAGCATGTGCTTAAAGTTCTTCCATGTTTTCTACAATAAATCTTTATCTCAGTAATAATACACAAATAGTGCAAAGAGCCGTTCCTTAAGTAATCAGCTTAGTTATACATATATTACAAAGTACTCTAGGAACAGCTAATCATTCTTTGCTCTTTCTTTTTTTACCTAGAGGGATAATATTGTGTCTCCCTATACACTCATTATCAGGGAAGCCCTTCGGGTCTCAGCCGTCTTTCAATGTAAGCCTTGTAGATAACACTTGACCTGCTGTCCACATATCTTTGGTACTATATAAATATTTAATCATAAGTTATATCCTCCTGCCATGGCTGAGAGTTTCTCTAAAAAATCACCCAAGCTAGTATGATGAATATGTAAGTCAGAAGTCTGATCTTAGAATCAAAAGCAGACCTTCCATAATGGGATGCATATAGAAACCAATTAAGAAGTTCTGTTCATCTACCTCTTCTTATTTGAAGATATACTATATGCAGTCATCTATCTCAGGGCAAATCAGATATTTTCCATTAAGGTAAGACACTGATTATGGACACTCTTAACTCAATTGAATCATAAAGCATCTACCTACCTTATTTTTATTTTAGAACATATGGGAATTTCAGACCAGGTTAAAGCTGACTCCTAAGTTTGCATTTGGGCTGATATTCCTCAGTAATCCAGCACAATGAAATGCCAAATCTCAAGCATTCAAAACTGAGTCACTAAAAAATATTCATGGAGAAGAAATTAACTAAAATTCTAGAGACTGACTTGAGAGCAGCAGAAAAACAGAAAAATAAGTGGTATGCTTCCACATCTCATGTGTCCTCCAGGAGCTTCATCTGTTCTCAAAGTTATAAAAATTCTAAGTGATCCCGTGTTATGTAAATAAATAAAAGAAATAAAAAAGACAAAATTAAGTCTATTTGACAGAGGGCTACAAAATTGCTCACATAAGGGTTAATTTCCAGTGAAACTTTAAATGGACACTTAGGGTACAAAAATTATCCAAACATATGTTCTAAGTTTGGTTTGATTTTATGGTGTATGTTTTCAACCCAGTTAATTACATATGTGTGTTTCTAGCCTAAAAATCTCCCAGTGAAAACTAAACAAAATTAAAGAAATACAAAGTCACAGTGTTAAGTTAAATTAAAATAATAAGTGAGCTCAACCAGACATTTTTAAAAGACTAAAAAATATAAAACTTATATTTTATAAAAAATATAAGTAAACCTAAACGCACACTTTTACACCCTTATACAATAAGTAGTCTTTTTGTGTTCTTTCAGTGCACAACACCTACTTGAAATTATTATTTTTCTAGATTAGTCCTGCCAAAGTCTTAAGAGACTTCAGTATCGAAAGACTTGCTGCATGCAATTCCCTGCTCAATGTCTGATAGGGTGGTGAGCCAATTATTTTCCTGAAGCTTGTTTGTACTGGGGCTGTGATAAAGAAGAAAGATAAAAGGTGGAAATATAGAAAAGGAACATTCATTCATTCAAAAATCATTTATTGAGTATCTGAAACATGAAAGGAGTGGTGATAGGAAAAGGAAGCCACTGTAGACTGGAAGATAAATTCAGCAGAAAAGAAAAATAGGCCAGGCGCAGTGGCCCATGCCTGTAATCCCAGCACTTTGGAAGGCCGAGGTGGGTGGATCACTTGAGATCAAGAGACTGAGACCAGCCTGGCTGACATGATGAAACCCCATCTCTACTAAAAATGCAGGAATTAGCTGGATGTGGTGGCACGTGCATGTAATCCCAGCTACTCAAGAGGCTGAGGCAGGAGAATCGCTTGAACTCGGGAGGAAGATGTTGTAGTGAGCCGAGATTGTGCCATTGCACTCCAGCCTAAGTGACAGAGTGAGATTCCATCTCAAAATAATGACATGTGGAGACATCACAGATGACAGGTGTGTAAGGGTGTCAATGCACTCCAGCTGAGGATCACCGGCAGTCAAAGAGGTTGAGTTTGGTGCTCATTGTGGCATGGAAGAACACATGCCATGGGGACCCATGGGGATTTTAGTAAGAGAGTGATAGGATTTGTTAATACTGTAGGATTCAGGTTTCTGCTAAGTGCTTTGGGAGAAAGTGTAAGGGGGTGTGGCTTTGCTCTAGATTAGATGCTTCCAAAAAACGAAGATAACTCTAGCATTTGGTACTATAATTTTAAGCAGATGAAGAAAGGCTGAGTGAGGTTAAAACAGTAATTGGTAAAGAAGTAACAGTTACACATATTAACAAGATTGGGGGATGTTTGGTAATTTTTTGGTTTAACAATATTATTATGTTTTTGTCTATTTTCAGAAATGATTAGGGAGTGATCTTGTTTGTGTCTAGATCTATCATGGTCAAAGATTGACCTTGTCTGATATTGATATTCCATGAAATTGCTTCTGTTCAACAAGAGAATAGCAAGAATCAGCTGTGAGGGCCAGGCCAGTTGGTAGCAACACCAGAGCCTGAAAGGTAGCAGCAGGCCAGGTCCTTATCAGTTGTTGCTTTGCTCTTTTTTAGGGGGAGAGACATAAAGATTAGGGTAAGAAAAAAGCCAAAGAGAAATAGTGAATATTTATGTATTGCATACATATTACAAGACAGGAAGTATGCTCGATGTTTTGCATGCATTATTTCATTTAGTATTCATGACAACCCTGTGAATTAAGTATTATTTGAGTGCACATTACCTGTAAGGATAATAAGACTTAGAAAAATAAAGTTATTTGTTTAAAATGGCATAACCATAAAAAGTAGAGTAGGGATGGGATTAGAATCCTAGACCTGTATGACTTTAGAGCAAAATTACTTAATCATTCCTTACAAAAGACAGTGTATGAACACAACATTGGTACCTTAGAGATGAGCATCTCCATTAAATGAAAAGGCATATCAGGGCAGAGATACTGTGTTGTTCATTTCTGAATTATTTCAGAGCAAGGAGATTTGTTATTTGCCTAGACTAGTGCTTAATAAATATCAAAGGATCAATTAGATGGATGATGGACGAATTTCTGGATGGAACCAAAAATTCATGCTTGATCAGACATGACTATTTCATATAATTTCTCTCTGTGCCCCAAGAAGTAGGAAGAAACCTTAAAACATTGGTAATAGAAATTACTCATGTTTTTGGATCGTGTGATTTTTACAATGTACTCCCACATATGTATTATTATGGGCAGATACTTCTCTTACCTTTCACAGGAGATCACTGAAGGTCGGGTATGCTAAGTCCTCACATATGTAATAAGTGGCCAAACATGGGCTAGAATCTTGGCCTCCTCCTCTTATGTCCAGAGGACTTCCTCCAAACTGTACAGTCTTAATTCATCAAAATATTTTAGGTAAGAAAAGGAGAGTTTAGGATTCTCAGATTTTTTAAAATGTTTTCTAAATATCAGCATTTATGTAGCATTTGTAATTAATCATGATGAAACTATGACAGCCCACAAGTCTATTTTCAACACTACATTTTAGCTAATTTTCTTTTCTTACTCTTGACAGCCTGTAGCTGTTTCAGTCCTTAAGCACTATAAATAATTTACAGACCATGTATACTTTCTAAAATTGTCTTTGTATACACATTTTTTTCCATTTAAAAATGTCGATGGCTGAGAAACACTGCTAAGGTCTAGCTAACAGCAACAATACCACAGACTCTGTAGGCAGCAAGTGCTCCATTCAGATGAAAGATTTCCAGTTGTGTGATGAATTGAGGAAAATAAAACCAATGCTTTAATGAAGAGTACCAAGATTGCAAAACTTTGTGTTAATATCAGCACACTGAAAAACATACTGAACCAGAAACCAGCATAGTCCTTACTTGATCCCCAACAAATGTCTTCCCATTGGCTTACTACGGATGTGACCAATTGGCCTGTATTTCTACTAAACTAGATATTCTGTTGACAGTAGACACAGCTCTTACCACCCAATGTTTCATCTTTTAAAGCATCAGTTCTGTATTTCCCATACAGAGTATTTTGATTTATTTTGCAAACGTATGTTTTCAACTAAATATTCTTTGTGAATTACTTAAACAGCATACTGAAAATGAGATTCCATGTAAGTTACTTTTCTTTGTCCGAGATTTATGCTCATGCTTCCATAGCTTGGAGTGCTAACACTATGTCAGCCTGATAATTTGTTTTAAAAGCTGTATATATATAGGTATGCATGTATACATGTATATAGATACATATGTTTATATAGATACATATATACATATGTATATATATGTATCTATATATACATATATACACGTATATATATAAATATATGTATATATAAATATACATATATATATTTATGTATGTCTTTATATATTATATATATTTATATATATAAATATATATGTGTATATAAATCTATATAGATGTATATATGTACATATGCATATATGTATCTATATAAACATGTATCTATATACATGTATACACACACACACATACGCATACATACATACAGAGTTGAATTGTTCCTTGATAATACTATTTTACTCTTTTACTTAGTAGAATGGGATAACTAAAAAAAGTCTCACGTATTTACTAAAGATACAAACTTTATAAGCTACAGAATCCATACTAGAACTCAACTGCTTTGATGCTCAGAGAAGCATTTTGTTCCATATCCCCTTTTATTAATAAGCAATATATTTATAATAATAATAGGAGATAATATACAATGTGCTATGCGAACTTTTGTCCTACTATGGCTTAGGATCCCAGTGCCCTATTTCAACAAGTGAAGTCACACCCATACAAGTCAATTTACCAGCTGCTCACTTCTTATTTGCCTTTGCACATTCCTCTTGTCTATCTCTACTTGTTAGAGCAATACATTCATGTGCTGCAGAGCAATATTTCGCCAACAACAGGCCAAGTACATGACGGTGGTCCCATGAGATTATAACAGAGCTGAAGTTTCCTACCACCCAGTGACATCATAGCCATTGTAGCACGACACATTATTCATATGTTTGTGGTGATGCTGGAGTAAACAAACCTATACACTGCCAGTTTTATAAAAGTAGAATGCATAAAATTAAGTACAGTATATCATTGATAATGATAATAAATGACTATGTTACTAGTTTATGTGTTTACTATGCTATACTTTTAATTGTTAGAGTATACTCTTTCTACCTATAAACAAAAAGTTAACTGTAAAATAGCCTCAGGCAGGTCCTTCAGGAGGTATTCCAGAAGAAGGCGTTGTTATCACAGGTGATGACAGCTCTATGCCTGTTATTGCCCCTGAAGAATTCCAGTGGGAAAAGATATGGAAGTGGCAGATAGTGATATTGATGATCCTGACCCTGTGTAGACCAAGGCTAATAGGTGTGTTCGTGTTTTAGTTTTTAACAAATTTTTTTTTAAAGTACAAAGATTATTTTAACACAGAAAAGCTCATAAGGATATAAAGAAAATATTTTTGTATAGCTGTATAATATGTTTGTGTTTTAAGCTGTTATTACAAAAGAGTCAAAAAGTTTTAAAAAGTTTATAAAGTTAGAGTAATCTAAGGTTAATGTATTACTGAGGAAAAAGTATTTTAAAATAAATTTAGTGTAGCCAAAGTTTATAGGATGTATAAAGTGTAAGACTGCAGTTGTGCACAGTAAGGTCCTAGGCCTTCACGTTCACTCAATACTCACTCGCTGACTCACCCAGGGCAGCTTCCATCCTGTAAGCTCAATTCATGGTAAATGCCCTACACAGGTGTACCATTTTTCATCTTTTAGATCATATTTTACTGCACCTTTTCTTTGCTTAGATATATTTAGATACACAAATACTTACAATTGTGCTACAATTGCCTACAGTACAGTAACATGATGTACGGGCTTGCAGTCTAGGAGCAATAGGCTATACCATGTAGCCTAACTATGTAGTAGGCTATACCAATCAGTTTGTGTAAATACACTCTGTGGTGTGCATACAATGTGTTGCTTAACGACACATTTCTCAGAATGGATTCCTATCATCAAGTGATGCATGAGTGTACTTACATCTATTTCAAGTTTAAAAAACAGGAGGAGATGTTGTATTTCCACCCTTAAAATTGACTTCAAATAGCATAATTATCATGTTCACATGCAGCTTTTTCCTCCGCATATGATTTTTAATGATTATATCTGGCCTTGAGTAAAGCAATATACATGACCTCAATTCATTGCTGCATATGAGTCGTATTTATCAATCAGTGGATTCTAATTTAGCATAATTTGCTATCAGAAATAAAAACGTCAGATATTAAAAATGCAAAAATGCAAACGGGTCACTCGTTTTTATTTACTTACATTTAAATGAACGTTTGTATATGGAATTTCATAGTCAGGTCATATGCCTTTAAATAGACGAGCAAAACAGAGGAATGGAACATTCTGTTGACAGGTAAATGTGAATCAATCTAGTTTCATTCAAAGGAAAATAATCAAGTTCTTTTCAAATAATATAAAATGCAAAATGATTGCACGGTGGAGGGGAGGGGACCTTATCAGCTTCTCTTCTCAGAGAAATGATTGCCGTTTTCTAGCTGGAGGAACGTATGCTGCAGCTTATCTCGTGACTTCTCTGCAGTCTCTGAAATTTATTAACAGTTGATTTTCTGTAGTTGCTCTTCTTCCCCTTCTTCCCTCCTCCAATGTAAATTAGTTTTCCCAAATCTACATCTAGCCTTCATTTTCTTATCAGTCACGGAAAAAGGATGATTATTTCATTACTGGTTTTGAAGAGTCTTTCATATTAAGTGGTGCGGCTCTGGTTTCAGGCAGGCATTTAACGGACTCTCTATTTGTTTTATTCTTTGTCTCATCATCTTAAAGCCCTCTGAGACAGAGTCCTTTGTAGTAACAAACCAGAATAAAGGGGAATTATGCATTGTTGCTTCCACAGAAAATGCAGTATTCATTAGAAATTTCTGTTGGGATTAAAACCGGGCTGACTTCAAACACGTAAAAACAATTGTAGTCACCTATGAAAAACCTTTCAATCACTAGGATACCTGTCTTCAGAGTGTCCTATTACCCTACTCCTGAAGCAGGTCCCTCGCTTGGGGCTCCTGCTTCCCTGCATTGTCACCAGATAGCTAGTGGAAGATTTTCAGCTCTCGAGTTTATTTTTTTCTGTGAGAATTGCACTCATGCTTTCTCCCAACACTTTGTAAATTTTTTCTTACAGCTTTTTTTAAATCTTTGCTATATAAAATTTAACATTAAGTCTCCGATTTACTGAACAGACACTGTCCTAGATTCTTGATATTGAACAACTATGGGAAAAGTGTAGGTGTCATGCTCTCATTTTTAGATTCAGATGACTCAAAATAGCCTGAAAGTCCCAGTCTCACACTGTCCCTGCACTCCTTTGATCATATTTTGATAAATTTTTCAGAAGCGGTACAAGAATTGGGTTAGCTCTTTAAGTAGAAGTCAGTTTATACTGGGGCAACATGATTATGGTCTAATAAAAACCCATGTTTCTCCTTAATGGGCAAATCAAGTTTTCTGTTATCTGCAAAAAATGAGAGATACAAAATACCCCCAACATTCCAGTATCCTAAATACTGATTACTATTGATAGTGTATGTTTAATTATGTCTTATTTACATTTAGGGATGCTTGCTCATAACTATGTAAGCTTTATGTAATTAATTGACGCAAGAAACTAAAGTAAAAATTTGATTCTTACATGGCTTTTTGTTCACATAGCACACCATATTTCAATGCCGCAATAAATAAAGAATTACAACATTGCTTTCAACTTCAGATATGGTCATCATCAGGCATCTGTGACATAATGTTCAACATGTTTGTCACATTGGGCCAGTATACTTAGATAGGGACATACTCATACAATGTGTCAGTTATCTATTGCTGCATTACAAATTACCCCAAATATAGCAACTTAAATCAGACTTTTCTTAGCTCACAGTTTCTGTAGGTCACAAGTGGAGGTAACTCCATTAGCTGGGTGCCTCTTGCTTAAGACCTCTCACAAGACTGCAATCAGGGTATCAGCCAGGACTGGGGTCATTTCAAGGACCAAATGAAGGAAGACCCATTGTCAAGTTCAGTAACATGGCTTCTGGTAAGGCTCAGAAGATCTCCTTCCTATCTCATTCAAAGGATTGTTGACAAACCTTCAGTATTCTCTGCTGTAAGCCAAAGCAATTAACCTTTTGCTACATGGACCCTTCTATAGGGCTACTCATCATGTGACAACTGGCTTTTTCCAGACCAAAGTCTCCAAGACACAGAATGTGACATGGCAGCAAGAAAGAAGCCACAGTCTTTTTATAATCTAATCGGCAACTTGCCATCACTTTTGCAGCATTATTTTAGTTAGAGGCAAGCCACTGGCTCCATCCCACGTTCAAGGGGAGGAGGTTACACAAGTGTATGAATGCCAGGAGATGAGAATCTTTGGGATCCATTTTTGAAGCTATATCTGACAGTTCAACCTCTGGACCCTATGGTTCGGCTTCTTTCACATGCAGAATAGGCTCACTCTCTCCAACAGTCACCAAAGTCTCATCCCATTAATTAGCCAGGATGCACTGGGCTATAAGGCAGTAGTAACTCTAAAATCTTTTTGCTTAGGGTAACATAGTTCTCTTTCTCAATCACACTGCTTACCTGTCATGGCTTGGTGTCAGAGTAACTTTTATGCTGCTATAACAAAATACCTGAGACTGGATAATTTGTAAAGAACAGAAATCTCCTCACTCACAGTTCTGGGGCCTGGGATGTTTAATATCAAGGTATTAGTGTCTTCCTAGGGCATCACATTGTGGAATTCAGAAGAGAAGGAGAGAGAAAAGGGGCTCACTCATTGTATTAGTCCGTTTTCATGCTGCTGATAAAGACATACCTGAGACTGGGAAGAAAAAGAGGTTTAATTGGACTTACAGTTCCCCATGGCTGGGGAGGCCTCAGAATCATGGCAGGAGGTGAAAGGCACCTCTTACATGGCAGCTACAAGAGAAAATGAGGAAGAAGCAAAAGCAGAAACCCCTGATAAACCCATCAGAACTTGTGAGACTTATTCACTATCACAAGGATAGCATGGGAAAGACTGGCCCCCATGATTCAGTTACCTCCCCCTGGGGCTCTCCCATAACACGTGGGAATTCTGGGAGATACAATTCAAGTTGAGATTTGGGTGGGGCCACAGCCAATCCATATCACTCATCCTTTTATCAAGAGCTCACTCCTGCAATAATTAACCCACTCCCACAATTACAGCATTAATCTAAAAATGAGAGCAGAGTGACCTAATCACCTCATGACTTAATCACTCTTAAAAGTCTGACCTTCCCAATACTGTTGCAATAGGGTTTATGTTGCAACACATGAACTTTGGAGGACACATTCAAACCATAGCAATTGGCTACAAATTCTTCTCATGTTGTCCTCACTCAGAAAGTCTCCAGCATCACTGGGCCAGGAGAGAGGAAGGGGCAAATTATCACTGGCTACTAAAGGTTTCTATATGGAAGTGGCATGTGATACTTGTGCTCAAATTATACAGCCACACTAATTTCAGAGGCACAAGGAAGATCACTTCAACCATGTTCCTGGAAAATTGAGAAATGGAAATATCAATGAACAGCCCATAAAAGCAACCTAATGGGTAAAATAATATATTTCACTTCCACTTAACTGAGTGCATAGCAACATAATCAAGAGCCAGATTTTGATCTGTTTATTCATTTCCAAAAGATTTACCATTTATCACTGTATGCTAGGCTTATCCAAAATGCCGAGGACAAAAAACAGAAAAAAATAAAAGCAGTTCCTATCTTCTTCTTTTTCATTATAGTGGGCAGAGAGATAAGTATATAGACTACTACAAAATAGAAATCATTATAAAGTGTTAAGACATAATAGAAGCATCTCACATAGATTTAAGGAGAGAAGGGATCACAGAGGACGTTTTGGGGTAGCTATACCCTGATGAGTTCTGAAGGATGCGTAGGAATAGACCAGGTAAGAAAAGTGCATTAATAAAAATTCAATGTTTATTTTATAAAATGAATTTATGATGAATGTCTTCTGGATTAAAAGGCCTAAATTTTTCTGTATCTGCAGTTAACTACTACATTAGCCGAATCAAATCAGTGAACAACTGTGTACCTCAACTTCCTCATCTGTGAAATGAGGTTTAATTAGATGTTGTTCAAGACCTCTTTCAACTATAAAATTCTATGATGTTTCGTGACTCTACAGGGTGTTTTTTCAAAAGCACTTTCTATATGATAATTATAAAATAATTACCTTATGAAGCAATCACTTACTAAAACAGCTCAGTAAACACCTATGGAAATTTCCCCATACCTGAAAATAGTGGAAATCTATTCCCATCTTTTCTGATACATACCATGTTCAAAATGTGTTACAAAAGGAATAAGATATAATTCAGAATAAACATATTTTAGGTAGTTCTTCATGGCTAGCTTCTACTCTTGTGGTCCTTGTCATCTTTAATTCATCACCCTAGGAATTTCTGATGATTTTCACATGTAAAGAGAGTCTTTCCACTTTATGTGCTGTTTTTGTTTGCTTGTGAAAAGACTCCAAGACATGCATGCACACAACACACACACATAATTTATTTTGCACTAAAACTGTGTGCCCAGTTTGATTTCCAGTCTCATAATTCCACAGAACACCATGTTTTTAGTTAGATCCTGCAACCCTTCAAGAATTCCCCCTACTTCCTGGCAAAATCCTTGAAAGTGTCATTAGAATCTTTACCACTCATGGCACAACCATCATTCTTCTACCAGTCAACTGAATCCGAGTTCAGGAGTCTTCCCTTTTCTAGTCCAAGCCTTCACCCCCTCTCTCCTTGTTCAGTAACCTAACTTAGACTTTCAAAGCAAATACTTCTACCAATTATTGGCAAAGATGTTATACAACAGAAAACACTCCTATGTTGCAGGAAAAGTATAATTGCTACAACCACTTTGGAAAACAGTTTGGCATTATCTATTGAAATTGAACATATGCATAACCAGATCATCCAGCAATTCCACTCCTCGTTATATACAACATGCATACCAAGAAATATCTACAAGGGTGTTTATTGTAGCATTAATTGTAATTGCTTTAAACTGGAAATGGCCCAATATCCACCAGCAATAGAATAGATACATAAAATGTGGTACTGTATATTCAGACATTTGACAAATTACAACATGAATGTAACCAACAACTTTAATGGTAAGGGAAGAAGGCCGACACAAAATAACATGTAATGCTTGATTATATTTACATAAGGTTCAAGGCAGCGCTAAACCATAGGTTAGAAGTCAAGATAGCATTTCTTTACCCTTGGTGAGGAGGAAAAAGTGGGTTTGGAAGCAGGCATGAAGTCTGTAGTACTAGAAATGTTCTATGTCTTGATGTGGGTGGTGTTTCTTTTTTATGTGTTTTGGTGTTGCTTTTGTATGATTCATTATGTACTTTTCTATGAGCACATTATATATTGATTTTTTAAAATTTAAAATGTCTCTTAATTTACTTGGGAAAAAAGCACCCGGGCTTCCAAGAAGCCCTGCTTGTTCTTTGAATATTGTCATGTGGAAACACACATACCCATGCACACACACACAACACACCACCACCATAAAAACCCTCTGTTCTTTAGTCATTAGAAGCACAATTTATTTACCATTTTATATATCGTTAGTTGCAATGTGGGTTGCAGTAGTATTCGTTGTTGTTGTTAACACAGCTCCAAATCAATCTATTTCACAAGAAAGCTATAAGGGATGGCATTAGAACAAGGTTGAGCGAGAGGGGGAAAGAGAGGGAAGGTGGGAGGGAGGGAGGGAGGAAGGTTAAGCTATGCCACTTAAGAAGTCTAACATGTTTGCCAAGCAAAGCTTAAAACAACACCCTTTCATTCATCTGTCTTGACATTCTCTTGTACAAACTGCACATGAAGAAGGGACTTGACAATTTCATAAGACAGGTACCTTTAGGTATTTCAAACCTTATTTTTTCCTGGAAGTTTGCTTACTTAGTGTTTAAGGTAATGCAGAGGACTATCTTTACACTTGAATCAGAACATTGGAGCACAATGACTGATGAGAAGTATGTGCAAACAATTCTAAATGAAAGAGAATGAAAGCTTCCTAATGAAATATCTTTAATATGTAATTTTAAGCTACTTAAAAAGGTCACAGTTACTTGCACTAATGAGAATCTGTTTTAAAATTACATGTTATTTTGATAATCAGAATTTAGCAGAATGCTGTAGAATAGGGTGAGCAGCGGAAAAAAACTTCATAGAAAGTAAACTTTTTTCTAATTTAAATAGAGTGAAAATCATTCTGATATAGTATGTAAAATAAATTTCAGTGTTTCTGTTGAAATACCTTTTCAGATGTGAAATGTTTTAATTATTAAATTTCATATAATATAATCATGAGACATTGAAATTTGGAAATTTTAGTTTATAACAGAAGGGATGCCATGCACACACACACATGTGAGCGCGCGCGCATGCGTGCACGCCCATGCGTGCACACACAGATATGTTTGGATACGTGTGTGTGTGAGAGACAGAGTCTTGTTTTGTTGTTCAGGCTGGAGTGCCGCACTTCCAGAGCTCAATCTTCCTGCCTTAGCCTCCCGACTAGCTGGGACTACAGGTGCATGCCACAATCCCCAGCCAGCTTTCTGTATTTTTTGTAGAGATGGGGTCTCGCTATGCTGCCCAGGATTCATGAATAATACAAATACTATAAATCGTATCTGGTCAGATTGTGCCCCACTATGGACAGATCTTCCCCTGAAAGTTACAGGCTTCAGCTCTTACAGTTTCCTCAAGCATAACAACCAGTCAGAATTTTGGCAGACAGCAGGGAAATGAAAGGACCATTATCCTTATTCCCTTCTTGTCCATTTCATTTTTTACCCTAAATTGCTCATGTTCCGTGAACTGGGGTCTGCCTACTTGAGCCAAACCAATTGCTGAAAATCCTTTTTTTTCTGTTCATGAGAATTTAGCATCTATATTCAGAAAAAAAAATTGGGATTTCTTAATTAATTTGCAATTTCTGATCAGAGTGAAGAAAGCTCAGTTGACCTAGACATTATGCGTGGCTTAGAAAGGATTACATATTTTTCTACTTCTCACTAATGTTAAATAGTTTCTTTTGTCTCCTCTACCAGATCAACAGATAACTAGACTGGTATTTGTATTTTGAAAGGAAAGGGAGTTGGGTGTTGGTCTGAGAGGAAAATAAAGGTGTTTGAAATGTCTATGAAAACCTGTAAGAAATGTCTTCAACTAGTAAATCCAATGCATGTTTGCCTGATACTAGAGAAATGCTTTATTAATATATATTGACATTAATGTGAGTGAACTACAAATTTAATAAAGCAACCATAAAATCTAGCTGAAAGGTGCCATTCAGCAATCATCTAAATGAGTAATGGAATAAAGCTTGAGGATTTTCTACTCCAGATCAAAAGGCATTTGCATGTCTAGCAGCAAAAGTTTCCTCTTCATTATGCAGAAAGGAGGCCAGAAGATCCAATCATCCCCTTTGCTTAAGTAGGGCTGAAAGTAAATGAAGTAAATCTCTGAAAGTTAAGTTCTGCTAAGCAAGACTAAATTTAACCAGCAAGTGGACAATAGCAAAGAGAGACAGATGGGTGAGATTTATGCAGAGACCTTTTGGAAGTGGCCCCAAGCAGGTGGTTGGTTGCCTAAAAGGAATCCGTGAATAGAGTGTATTTGACTCTAGAGCTAAGGGAGAGAAGAAGTGTCAGTAATAAATACGTGGAGACCTGCTGACTGAGATTTGATATTGCTTGTCAGATGTCTCTATTTTTGTCTAGACTTCAAAAGCTGTTTCATTGTAATACGTGCAGAGCAGAAGGTCTTGGATTCTGTGATTGGTTATTGTTTTGAAAAGGAAAGAAAGTTACCTTTCGTTTTCTCTCCATTGGCATTAAATCCCAGGAGAGGTTCAAAGGACATTCCGAATCACCACAACTGCAGCAAGGAGCATTCAAGCCCATTACTTCTGACTAAGGCTGTGCAATGCTTTCAGTGTCTTACAAAAAACCTGCAAATTGAGGCCTACAAGAACAGTTTTGCAAGCATAATTTGATGTGTTCCATTTGCTGTGGGAGATCTCTTAAGCAAAATCAGATTTTACCTTTAAGTATTTACCAAAAGATATTTTGCAGCCCGTGCTAAATGAAGCCTTATGTTCCCTATTCCTGGAGGAATAACTGTATTTAGAATAATAGTTCCTATAAAAATTTCACGATACATCTTATCATGTAAGATTCATGTTATTTTAGAAAACAGAGAGAGAGAGATGGTAAGTCTGTGCTATTTTCTGTGTCAGGAGCTCAGCTGAAACCTCAAACAAGACAAAACTACTTGCTGTATTCACAGGGTACTATAGCTTACAATCTAATGAGGGAAATCTAACAAACCAAACAGGCTAAATGCTATAATAAACACCCACCCTTTTAATGGCTTAAAGAACAGAAATTTACTTCTCATTTACATAAAATGCAATGCCAATAGATGTTCCTAGTCAGGACCAGGTGATGAACGGTCACCTCTATAACACTCTAGTGTGAATAGACCTTATTAGTGGAAATGAGAGGTGATCCTGAAAGCTGCGGCTGGAGAATCCTGTTGTTTTAGTCTTTTGGACCTTTCCTCCTTTAGGTCCCTAAATATTTAACATATTGGTAAGGGAAACAGAATGAGGATCATGTGCAAGATGTTCTTAAGACTGTATTCCATGGTGAAGAATGTAGTCACATCTAACTACAAAATGTAGTCTAGCTATGAAACAGGAGGAAAAGGGAAATGTTTTGGTGAACAGCTTGCCATGTTCTCTGACACAGGGTGACATGACAATGTGTGATAGGGAAGGACTCAGAGTTTGCTGGAGCCTAGGATATTCATCTAACTGAAACTTAGTAGGCGCAGGATGTCAAAAAGTCTTTCCCCATGAGATGTCAACCTTGCTGCGAACTGAAGGAGGAGTAAGAGTTTAATATGCTAAAAAGAGTTGAGAAAAAAAATGTACTAGACAAAATAAAGCAATTCTGAAAACAATACAAAAAAGAGTCATTAAGGTAGACTTCAAATATTGTACAAATTATTCTGTTGAGAAATTGACATTGTACCTTTTTATATGATGTTTCAGATGTGTGGATCTTGTCAAATTAATTGTGAAATTCTTTAACATAAATGTAATGCCTATAAGATGGAATTTTCCATGCTGACTTGTCCCCGAAGGAGTAGGATAAGCAAGGAATTTCTTTAGCTCGGCCGCCAAGGTTTAGGTGTTCCCCTTAAAAACTTAGGGGCGTTGATTATTTAAAGACCAAAGGATAGATATTCCGAAATGTATTCTGTAATTGTAGGAAACAACAGACCAAGATGTTTTGTGGACTTGATGAAACTGCTGCTTTTAGAAGGCAATTTGGCTATTTTATGGTGAATATGTTAGTCTCAATTCAACATTTTAAAGAATAGTCAATATTCACTACTTTATAGCCTGTGAAGAATAGAGATTTCCATGTTGGTTTTTGGCATTTCACTACTTCAATTAAACATTGTATTTCATAAAATTCATAGCAGTTTCTCATTAACTAGCTTGCTTTTTCTCCTCTTTGTCTCAGTCCCTACTGAAATATGGGGTGACAGCCTATATCTTAAAGACAATGTAGGGATTAAAATATTTTTAAAGTAATTGTTACTTCCTATCTTTGTAATTAGGTTTTGAACTTCTTGAGGCCAGGGACTGTGTCTGAAAACACCTACGGTGGCTAACACAAGGTGAGTCCACAACCACTTCTTAACCCTTTCCCCTCTTTTGGTCCCAATACCTAATACAGTAACAGATGTATAGTTAGATTCAACAAATATTAGTTAGAATGGTTGTTCTTTACTGTAGATGTTTCCTTTACAAATAAAATTATAACATGTTAATAACAATAGCACAAATAGGAAACCTGTCAATGAGACATTTATTTTTCAGTTCTGAATTATATATGATGTTAGGCCTGAATGTAGGGGAACTCTAACAATGGGTTAAAATTCTGAATTGAAGGAGCAGATGCCTATAGATTTAAATGTTGATTGAATTTAGCTGCTGCTGCTATGAAATGATTAGCCCTCGGCAGTGGTCTCGCCTACATACTTTATTTTGGTTCTTCTGGAAGCTATAAAGCTATTTATTGTTAATGACGGAGTAAAGTAAGAAAACAGATTAGTGAATAGATTAGCAAATTTTAAAAAGTCTAATCTTTGTTAAACAATAACAGGTTATGATTTAATGCATTCAGTTCTCACTATTTTGTGACAAAATTTTTGCTATTAACACAGCTTTGTCTCCTTACATATCCTTTCTCTAATATAAACATTTCATCTATCATAATAATACTTTTTGTTTAAAATCCTCTGCCAAGTACATTTTTCTCACCCATTGCAGTTTAATAGTATGTTTCTAATCCTAAAAAGATAATTCTTTGAAATAAACAGTTCCCATGTTCTTTCTCTGACATATTTGATCTATTGACTTGTTATTCAGAGACTGTTGGCTAGTAATAAACCTGTGATGAATTATAAGATAAACTTAAATGTTTTTAAATCAATGTTTCTAAATATAAACTTTCTAAATAAAGTATATGAGGTTTAAAATTTCCTTAGCACGCCCAAATCTCTTATATGCTAAATTTTTACATTCTCAGTTTAAAGAAAAGAGTAACACCATCCATATCCCCTGTTAATCTTATTTTGCGGTTGATGTATTTTGTGACTCTAAGAAAATGGAAATATCTGCGTATGGAGAAGGTACACAAATGTCCTTCAGAAATCACAGTACCACTGAAGTCAAATAAGATGATAATTCAACAAACAAATAAGAGATAATGAAGACTGTAGTAAATTTATTTCAGGCCTTCAGCCTGTTTTCAAGGTGGTTCATCATTGTTCAATTTTATATATTAAGATTCAGCTCACCTTCCCCAAAACGCTTTCTTATATACCCCGAGTCAAATTGATGTCTTCTTCTGAATTCCTCTGTGTCTTTGTTTATGACTCTCTTACAATACTACTCATTTTGCTTTATGTTTCAGCAATTTGTATAGAATCAGTTTCCATTTTCCAAGCACATTATGTTCCAATGTTCATTTAAAAAACAGTTGTTTGGGAGTCCAAAGTACTTATTTCTGTAGAACTAATAATACAAATGAAGTTCCTATTTTCTTTTTAGTTCTATTTCTGTCTGATCTAGTGCTAATAGAAATATTTCAAATGTGCCTCCATTAATGACATTGTTTCTTCAAGACAGAACTGTTCTATTATAAGGAGCAAATTTCATAGATTGTAGACTTACATTTGCCTGGATTGTCTGTTACTTTTTAGCCATCTGATCTAAAGCAAACTATGCAAATTTGTGCCTGATATTTCTCATTTGTAAAATAGAGATAATAATCATATTTCTGGTGGCTGTTGTGAAGATTAAATGAGTTCATATGTGAAAGCTGCTTTGGTGAATAGTATTTGACATAGTAGGAGGTATATAAATTTGTCTGTAGATGTTGTTATTGTTATTTTTATTAAAATTTAGAACATCAGGAATCTGCTCACACATAGGCATGTTCAAAAATGAAAACAGGGAACACATTTTAGCAGTTCACCTTATGAAAACAGAATAGATGCTTGAATCATAGAACACAGAAAGAATGTAACTACCTACCTAGAGAAAAGGTCTTTTTGTCTACCTGTATTTTCAAAGTGTCTAAAAATGAAAACAAGATACCATAATCACCTTCATCTTATTACAAAAATAAAATTAAAGTGAAAATAACAATGGTTACTATTGATATCATTTATTCAGCCCTTAGTATGTGCCAAGCATAAAGGGAATGGCTTTCTAGGTTATCTTCATATGATTCTGTCACAAAAGAAACTGATGGTCAAGGAGGCAAAGGGCTCTCACAGCTAATGAGTTAGAGCAAGAACTCCAGCCTAAGCCTTTCTGAATTTCAAATTCCATGGTATTTTTGCTCTACTGAAAACAGAACTCTGAGCCAAGTCCAAAAGTGCTATTCAAATTAATATTTACATATTCTGGTGTCTTTTTTATGGTATTTCCCACTTAATAAATCTACCTGACTCTTTTTAGTTCCATCTTCTCCATATTGTTTACAAAAATATTGTAATAAGACATGTTGTCAAAAACTTGGGTAAAACTCAGTATACTTTATTTTGGGTATTAGATTTGATCAGTATTTCCTAAATTGTCTTTTCTTCCACTTATTCAAGATCACCAGCTTACTAGCTGCTGTTGTTTTAGGGCATTGCCTGAAAGAAAGAAATTCTTCTTTCCATTTGTAGTGCATACATGTTATACATCAGTCCTGAATGTAGGCATCTAACTATAACACAAGATATTTAACTTTTCACTCTTGCCAAAAAAAGAGGTTTCTTGTTTAATGTATCCTTTATCCCTTATTTTAACATTTATTTTTGATATGCATATTATATACAAAACGCATTGTACATGTATGTCATTTACTCTTCACAGCAAACCTTTGAGGTCTGTGCTTTATCTCCATGTTAGGATGAGGGACCTGAGAACTAGAGAAATGAAATATTTTGCCACGTTCCATAAGAATTCAAACCCAGGTGAAACTTCAGAGATCTAATTGATTACTTTATTTCAAGACGGTTTCTGATTGAGAGAATCAAAACCATCTAACTAGATGGCAAAAGAATCAGGTTTCCGTTATCCTGCCTGTTCCTCCTTAAGTGTCTGACTGTAAACTTTTTAAAAAGAGGGTGTATGTGTTTTTGTTCGTCTTTGTATTTTTCACAGTGTCTACACATTGAAACCATGGATACTTCGTCAATGGCTGATTGAGAAAGTTAGAGGGTATTTAAAATACTGTTGATGTTGAATATACTAGTCTACAGCTAGTGGTTCATAGCATTTTGCCTTGGGGACATTGACCAAGTTTAGTCAATTTGGTTAAGTGAGGTGTCTTTGTCATGTAATCATCAGTGTCACTTTTCATAATTGGATCAAGCTAATGCTAGCCAGAAACTGTTAAAATGTCTGAATTTAGAAATATGTGGGGTGAACCTAATAATGCTGTGGGTTGTACAACGAAATGCTTTGCTTATTTTGGCAAGAGCAATTTAATTTTTTATAAATAACATTTGATTAAATGCTATGCAGTATCATGTTTTAATATAAGAACCAGTGCCAATGCTTATAAATGTTTTCATGTAAGTAGGAATAGTCTGGAATTGTATTAAATCTTGAATTTCATCAATTAAGAAAATCAGAAATACTAAGGTTTCTTTAGGTGATTTTAAGAATTGTTTGTAAAGTTCTGAGTAGTACTAGCTTTGAGACATAAACCAGATCTTCCAACTAAGGCATACCATTAAGTGAGCCTGTTTTTAGTGACTTTTAGTAAAGAAGTAATTAGCATTACACATAGCAGGAACATATTCGGGTCTCTAATAGAGATCTTTGATTACAGTATTAATTTGACAATCCCAGGTAAAGAACAAGTTAATCTAATTAAGGGAAGGTTAATTGTGTATGCACACCGTATGACCAGAAGAAGAAAGCTCAGCAGGGTGTTCCCAGAGCATTTCTGCTTGAGAGAGTCACATTTGTTCATTCAAGGGTAGTAGACAACTTTTACACTATATATACAGCATTTAAAAGAAGGACTTATTGAAATGATTTACTAGCAATTCAATGTAGAAACAATAATACATGTAATCTAATGACTTGTGTGGAGGTTGACTAAATGCTTTTCTGCTCTAAAAGCCCATCATTATAATGATTCTTCATAGGGAGTAGACTTAAAATTTGCCAATATGTCTACATTTACATGGTCAGAGAATATTAGAACTAAAATAGTCTCTCAAGACCCCAGGCCCTGATTTGTACATGACAAATTTACACCCAGAGAAGGCAAATGACCTGCCTAAGATAATAAAAGATATTTGGTAGTATACCCGTGATTCAAATAATTTTTATTCTGTGTTTAAAACCACATTACCCTTTGACAGAAGGAAAGAAGGAAGGAGGAAGGGAGGGAAAAAGAGAGAGAAAGAAAAAGAAGGAAAGGAAGGAAAGAAGAGAAAAGAGAAAGGGAAAGGAAAGGGAAGGGAAAGGGAAAGAGAAAGGAAAGGAAGGGAAAGGGAAGGGAAAAGAAAGGAAGACCAGAGAGGGAGGGGAAAGAAAGAAAAAGGCAGGCAGGCAAATTAAGGCAGATAGACTAAGGGAGGTCACAGTTCAATCTCTTTGTAGGTTACTTCCCTGTAACACACAGTCAGCCAGACTCTGATTAAAACTAAACATAAACCTCACTTTCATTATTGAGTATCTCTAATTAGAAGAAAGGTCTTTCTTACACTGATACAAAAGCTACCTGCCTTTTTTCTCCTCAGTCTTCTATTTTCTATGCAAAATATCTGTAGTTCCTTCACCATTCCTATTATAAGAGGGGTTTTAGATATTTCATCATCTGATTATCTTTTTCCTAGCACATCAGTAAAATATTTCACATTTCAAATTGATGCCTACAGTTGAGCACCATGTAGCCAATAGTGTCTGGATACCACCATAAGTATGTGGATCTCATCAGGCCACGATACTTTTAGCTTTTAAAATTAACTCTGTCTTTTATGTTTTAAGATGCCCTTATAACACAACTAAAGTACAAAGCCATTTTTGTATGGACTGCTATAAATAGGGGCCTCTTAAGCTGCTTTTTAAATTGATTTGGTTGTATCTGTCATTTTTAAGTCAAGATTAATAGGATTAAGCATTAACCATTTGTTTACTATAATTATTTTTTTGCTCACCATAATTACTTTTGAAAGATCATTCAGTTTGGATTGCTTAAATTGCTCAAGCATTAGACATAATTATTTTTAAAGTAAGTTTAATTTGAGTTCATAATGACAAAAAAATTTAAGATGATTATGCTATACAGATGTTTTTAATATATTTTCTAATTATGTAATACATTAATGAATATAAAGTATAAATGTTTCACGGTAGTTTTGGTCAGTACTCATCAGTTCACTTCTAAAAATAGAAGCTAAAAAACAATTAGGGCAGTGATATGGTCAGGCTTTGTGTCCCCACCCAAGTCCCATCTTGAATTGTAATCCCCATAACCTCCACATGCCAAGGGAGAGACCACATGGAGGTAACTGAATTGTGGGGGCAGTTTCCCCGTGCTGTTCTCTTTTGAGAGTGAGTTCTCATGAGATCTGATGGTGTTATAAGTGGCTGTTTCCCCTTCCTGCTGCCTTGTGAAGAAAGAACCTTGCTTCCCCTTCACCTTCCACCATGATTGTAAGTTTACTGAGACCTCCCCAGCCATGCTAAACTGTAAGTCAATTAAACCTCTTTTATTTATAAATTACCCCATCTCGGGCAGTTTTTTTATAGCAGTATGAAAATGAAACAACACAGGTGAGCTTTGGGATATAAAGACAAAAAAAACCTGCTAAGATAGATAGATACTCATAGGACATATTTTAACCATCTAACCATCTAGAATTGAATTCTATTGATGTCTTCATCTGTTTTGTGCTGTTATAACACAATACCACAGCCTGGGTAATTTATAAAGAACAGAAGTATATTTGATTCATGGTTCTTGAGACTGGGAAATCTAAGATCATGGCACTAGCATCTGGCAAGTGCCTCATTGCCATGGCAGAAGGGTGGAAGGTGGAAATGATTTTAGGAGACAGGAAGAGGAAATGGGGACAGAACATATTCTTTCATCAGAAACCCATGCCCATGATAATTAACACACTTCTACTATAACAGCGTAAGTTCATTCATGAGGGCAGAGGCCTCATGGCTTACTCACCTCTTAAAGGCCCCACCTCCCAACACCATTGCATTAGTAATTCGGTTTCAACATATGTTTTAATGGAGACATTCAAATCATAGCAATTCACATGGGTCTATTTTTAAATGTCTCTCATCATAGTTTAGTAATCAAGTTGGAAATTACCTAATAAGTGGACAAAAAGGAAGAAAAGCCCCTATGTAAAGAAGATTAGGAGAAACTGAATGGTTTTTAAGCCTGCATAGAGGTATAGATAGAGGCTGACTTCTTACTCCTCCTGAGAGTGACCTTAATGGTTAAATCATCAATGATTATGTTCATGAAAAGTTGGATGCCCCTTTCTAGAAATAAATGACCGAATAAATAAGCTGAATAATTTTAATTACATTCAATTATAGGTGGCAGGGTATAGAACCAGAAGAGTTAGACTTTCAAGCTGACAACCTTCTTAAATATGAAGACCTTAAATTTATCTGCCTCATGCTCTTCAACTGTTTTTCTGCTTATAAAGGAAGAAATATCAGAGTAGTAATGTTAGGTTGCTGAAATTATAAAATTTTGGTGCTTGATAGCTGCACGTTTGTTATTCTGAGGGAAGGACTTGCAGTCTCAGCTGAAGATTACCTAGAAGTTGAGCTCAAGAATGATATATAAAAGACTTTGTGCTATTTCTTTTCTCAGGGCTACAAATTTGGGGCATTAAGTTATATCCATTGTATATGGCTCTGCATTTATAATATGAGTTTTTGCTAGTCATTGACCAGCTTTCCAAATACTCAATGGTGTGAGGATGGGGGTACATAGCATGAGCTGTGCTGAACATGAGGAGAGGTACTTGGGCCAGTAGAAATACGGAATAATACAATAGGGTCACATGAAGAAAATTCCTCCTCAAAACAAAATAGTAAGAATATTTTTGAGTTCTAAGTTTATAAGAATTGTTTAAACAATATTTTATACATTTGACAAACATGCCTTGTATGATCTTATATAATTTATTAACAACATTTTAGCAGTTAATTGTTCTTGTGATGAACAGGGTTGTCTTAAAGACAACATTTTACAGAAATCTTGTCTTAGTCCATTTTGGCTGCTACAAGAAAATCCCTTAGACTGGATGGCATGTAAATAACAATTTACTGTTATAGTTCTGGAGGCTGAAAAGTCTAAGACAAAAGTGCTGGCACATTTGGTGTCTGGTGAGGGCTCATTTCCTTATTCATAGATGGGATCTTCTGGCTGTGTCCTTGTATAGTGGAAAGCATGAATCAGTTTTCTGGGGACTCTTTATAAGGATACTAATGCCATTCCTGAGGGATTCATCCCATGACCTCATCGCCTTTCAATGGCACCCCTTTATAATTCCATCACATGGGTGATCAGGTTTCAAATTATTAATTTGGGGTGAGACATAAACATTCAGTCCAAAGTAAATCTCATGGTCTTAGAAAAAATCATTAGCATGTTAAATGGTTCCAAACTTATAAAAATTATTTCTAAATCTGATCCTAGATTTTTCTAGGCAGAATCATATTTTTAAATCACATTTTGAAATATTAGAAATCATCTATAGTTATTGAATGAGATTATGAAATATCCTTTGTTGGAAACAATTGTTTACGATTTATCTAAGAGAGAGAACATTATATTACACAATTTAAAACCATAGTAGTGCTAAGATAGGATTTATGAATATATAATATCTTCTCCTCAATCACAAGGATTATGCTCCTGAAAACTGTTAAGGCAGATAAATACACACATTCAGAAAACATAACCTAGAAGGTTATATTTGAGCCAATAAGAATATGTATAAATAATTTACCTTGTTTAAAATAAAAGTATGTAAGCATAGTAAAGGAAATCATAGTTGTGATGATTTGTATGTCTTAAATGGGTAACTGTGGATATGTTAAAGTCCCGTTTTTCTTCATCTTTTTATTGAATATTTATTAATCAGTCACTATTTGAGATGATGGAGATACAAAGATGAAAAAAAAAAGATACCTGAACTCAAGGAGTTCATAATCCATTACATGGAGACAAGAAGAAAGCAAATAAGTATTCCGTATAACTATTACAGCTATCTTTCTCCTGTTGGTAATGTTTTATTTGGGGGGGGCGCTGTATGGTATATGGAATATTTCTGTTTTATAGTTCAAACTATTTTTGCATGCAATACCATAGTATTTTTTAAAAGATTCTGAACTCCCTTATTATAACAGAGGTTTAATTACCTAGAAAATATATGTCTGTAGAATCTCTCATTCTCCGCGGCATTTGTTACACTTTTTAAGGTGAAATTGTGCATGGGCTAACATAAGAGCATGCAAGTAGAGAAAAGTGGGCCAGACACTGCAGATATTGGGATACAGTGTTGAACAAGGACACATTGGAGTGGGGGATGCCAATGGTAAAGAGAAACACGCAAAGTGTAGGGTGTATTAGATAGCGATGAGCAGACGTGAGATTTAAAATAGAGTCATGCTTTGTCTAACAAGGTTTAGGTCAACCATGGACTGTGTATACAACAGTGCTCCTGTAAGAGCATAATAGCATATTTTTACTGTACCTTTTCTATGTTTACATACACACATCCATTGTGTTACAATGGTGTACAGTACTCAACACGGCAGCGTGCTATACAGGTTTGTGGCCTAGGAGTAATAGGCTATATCATATAGCCTAGGTGTGCAGAAGGCTATGCCATATAGGTACACTGGTAGGCTATGATTTTAGTAGGTTTTTGTGAGGACACTCTATGATGTCTGCACAATGATGTAATCGCCTAACAACGCATTTACCAGAATGTATCCCCGGTGTTAAGCGACCCATGACTGTACTTAACAACCAGCACGAATGGATACCAACGCATCAGAACAGACACCCACCTACACAGAATGGAAGCTTATTTTACCTGCTGAATACCAGACTTGAAATCAGCGCTATTAGGAAAAAATTAAGCAGGGAAATAAAATTAAAGCATTGGGTAAGGAGAATATTGAAATTTTCAATTGAGTAGGTGACTTTTGAGTAAAACTCTGAAGAAAGTAAAGGAGTGAGTCATGTAGATATTAGGGGAAAAACATTCTAGATAAGAAAAGAGCAGGTGCAAAGGCCCTAAGGAGAAAGCTTACCTAAAGCGAGGAGCAGAAAGAAGACCCACGTGTCCGGAGTGAAAGTCTGAGGAGAGTCAGGAAGAGACGCTGACTGAGAAATAAGCGAAGCCCGTGTTAGCTTCTGGTAAGAATTTTGGCTTTAGTTCTTTGTGAGATGATCTCTCACTGAATAGTTTGAACAGAAGATGGTCTTTCACTGAATATTTTGGACATGATCAAATCTGTATTTTAAGAGAATCACTTAGGCTTCTGAGTTAGAACTGAATAAATGGGGCAAATCAGTGGCAGGTGTAGGATACTGGAATAATGCAGGGAAGCAGTGGATCAGGTGATGGCTTTGGGAGTGGGAGAAATGGTTAAATTCTAGATAGACATTGCTTTGAAGGTAGAGCTACCTGGATTTGCAAATCACCCAGATGGGAGGTATAGAGGAGAGCGGTCAAGAATGACACAGGCTAGAAGAACCAAGTGCTATCTATATGCCAAACCTTTTGCCAGGGCCTAGGGAACATATAGAAGAGTAAAAAGACACAGCACATCTTTCATGAATAAGCCAATGAAATAAACAATTATAGGAGAGTGCAAATATTTCCAAACTGTGGGAAATACAGAGCTTCAGATAAGGGCACTTAATCCATTCCAAATGGCGAAGGGATCACTTCTCCAGAAAATAAAGTGTGTAAAGGGTTAATCAGATTTATTCAGGTAAGGAGAGGAGATGAAGAACAGATAAAAATAGCTATATTTATACATGCTGGGATCCCAAACATTTTACTTTACTATTATCTCATCGTTGACTTTATTACTATGTTTCTTTAGGAAAAGCACATTGGAAGGAAATTGATTCAAAGGCTATATTCTTATACGGTCTCTTTTTCAACAAATATTCAGTCAGCACTCATTTTGTGTTAGGGTCTCTGTGCTGAGTGAGAGGAATTTACTAGGATGAATTATATTTGTATCCTTTCCAAAAAAAGCTAAGATTATAATTAGCTCACTTAGAGAATACTTAGTTTACTAAAATATGCAGCAATTTATTCAAATCACTGGTACACTGGATTTGTATACCATTTATGCTGTGAGTTGCCTGAATTACTAACTACTCAACAGATTACCCTGAAGACATGCTTCTTGTTTTGGTCATCCATCTATAATATCCTTAGCATCTATCATAAACAGCCTACTTTATAATAATATTTGTTAAATGATGATTATGTCTTTCCAATTTTTAGCTTTATTTTTGCTCCAGATCATTGAGACAGTTATGAAGAATTAATATACCTTTATATTTTGTGGAGATTTATTCTTTGAACTTTCATTGCAGAATCCATGCCAAGAGGCTCTTACATCACTGCTTCTGTTAAGAGTAGTTCTTTTCCTCATCAATATGTCTACATGGAGTTTCTCTTCTCTTATAGAAAATACTCCCACAGAATTCTAATTCCTATCAATGTATTTGACCTTGTGACTGCTTTCCACATATTCACAATTGTTCCCCAAAACTTTCCATTTATGACAATCGTCTAGATATTTGATGTCAATGCTTTCAAATTTAAGATCCCCTTGAATCACTTCCCTCATTTTTTCATGTTTTTACTCTTTACTTGAAGTAGAAAAGCTCTTTTTTTCTGTATCCCTGTGAAACCAAGTATAATTTTGTCCATATGGAAAAGAAAGACCAATAATGATTACAAATATAATCTTATTATATTTATATATGTAATATAATCTTATAATCAGAGATACTCCATCCCATACCAGTTTTCTCTTCACATTTTACAGGGAAAAGGAATTGATCTGGCAGCAAACAAACTCAGATTTATGGATCTGTGAAAGTTATTAACCTCTCAATGCCCCATTTAGCTTTTCTCATTCCACAAGAATCAATGATAAGCACACTCAACCCTTTTATGTTCTTCCTTAAAGCAGAGAGTTAACAAGAAACCAGCCCCTCTTGTTTTGACTTTCAATTTGTAATGTTTATATTATTCTGAGAACATGGTATTGCTGCACTGGTGGCACCGCAGTGTGGCAGGTGTTTCTTAAGCTTTCCTGGACAGCTGGGCCTATGATATAGAAGAGCCCGGAACCCACGTTAAATTTCCCTTCGTTTGAAAGCACCACAGTCACCACACTCGCATCTGGACTTAATTACACAGATCCTGAGGCTGGTTCATTATCATTCTGGACCATCTTGCTTCCCTCCTACTCTCATTCTCCAGTCAATTGTTTTAAGACTGTTTTGGAAGTCTGGGGTAAAGAAACGATGAATTGTTGACTTACTCTCTTCCTACTTGTTTCTCTAGTTTGGATTGATCAATAAGCACATATTCATTATATTTAGTGCATTCCTTTTAGTCAAATCATCTTTTCAAAGCTTTCTCTTTTCTGAGCATCCACTTAACCACAGTAGAGAAAGAGTGAAACTGCTCACTGCTCGTTGCCTTCCATTGAAACTTAGGCTTTGGCTTCAGGCCAAGCCGCCTGGGCCAGCACTAATATAATTCACAACTGGAAGAAGACAATCCATTAATCAATACTATAATTTGGAGCTGACCAAGGTAGTAACACTCGCAGCTATTAGACTCAACTGACTAACACCATTTAGGATTAATGAGGTAGCAAAAGCAAGAAGACCAAAGATTCATTTAAGGACTTTTTCCCTAAAATCAAACCACCCAATCTATTTTTTTTTCTATTCAGTGATGCCACAGTGAAATCTAACATAAGGAAAATTTTGAAGGACAAAGAACCTTACACATCACAATGATTTTGAACAAGAACTCTAAGGAATATTTTAGGTATGGGTTTCAGAAAAATAATTCAGCTTAGTGTTAGATTTTTCTGAGAAATCTAAACACAGTTATCTAAAATTGCTTCTCTGGTGTTATTTTGGCATCCTTTGATCCAATTTTGTAATCACAGGTTGGTATATTTATTGTGTGGATAAATAACCACCTCTTAAGTTGAAAAAAAGTTTAAATAATTTTCAGAAAACCTTTATGGCCTTAGCGTAGTTTAATTGCACAATAAAATGAATACAAATGAAAAAACACAAAGGATCTGTGGTGCTTGCAAAACGACGATAAATATCAACCCCTTCTAATCCCTTATGGCAGAGCCATCAAATCTTGCAGCTCCAGGACAGGACAGGACTTTTCCTAAAACTGTTGGCGGTGTATTTACAATGAAACATCATTAAGCTCACCAGGAAGTTAGTGTCTTTGTTGCTGCTGCTATTGATGTTGTTTTAGTTTTCTTTGGATTGGGCATAGCTGTGCTGAGTCCTCAGACTACAGATGCCATTTTAGACTGTATTTAACCTGAAATTTCCAAAATCAGCCCAGGGGTATTAAACATGGTAATAAATCTTTGTTTTTCAACCATAAAGCAAAATACAAAAGAATCTTTTTTAACTTTGGCAGAAACAGAAAAAAGGAATAACAAAGCTGCCTCTGTATATCACCGTATATCTAAGGGGTATGATTTGACCATCAGCATAATAAAGTCTATGTAAAGAGACTTTCTTTATAACCAGAACCTACCTCATTTTTTTATTGGAAAATTTAGTATGCGATTTTTCTCACTTTAATCTCCTAACTTTAGCATGACAAGCTGAAGAGAAGTACTTGGAATATAATCCTGGGATTTATCTTTGCTTTCCCAACACTTGCCATCTATTCATTATCAAAATGTCTTTGAAAATGTAAAAGTCCTCTTAGCATTGAATTAGAAACACTGAGTATAGGAACTTCAGCATGGGATAGAATTGGTTAGGAGTCAAACAGAGATTTTTGTAGTGTGACCTTTATATATATTACCTGTGGTGGGTTTTAAATTATATAAAGTGAAATAAAACTTTAGAAATACCATGAAAGTTTTTGATAAGAAAAGTTAAAGCAAAAAAGAGGCTCTATAAGATTTGCTAAGCAAACAGTGTATTAGATAAGATGGGAATGTTCAATTAGAAGGCTAATACAATTTTATGCAAATTGGCTTCCACTGATAAAAAGTTATATACGCACTTTGTAGCACCCAGTGGTTATTTCTATGACAGAAGCATATATTATAGGTAAATGAAATTTCATGAAATGAAAAGTGTATATGCAAATTATTTTTATTATACAGAGACAGGACATCATTAATTTTCATTCAACTTTACTACAAAAATCAATCAACAAATATAAATAAATATTTTTAATCTAAAAAAATAGTACTTAATACTTTAAATAGATAAATGATTTAAGGTCTTATTCAACTTTACCCTATAACAAATGGACTGGCTTTCTTCCTCTCAGTAAATAAAGAATAAAGTTGAAAATTGAATTATTATTTTTGTTTGTAGGCTTTTTTTTTTTTGGTTAAAAACATTAACTGGTGCTTCTAAAGCTTATGAAATTAGAAAACAAATATGTGGTGGTGTCTCAAAACAAAATAATAAGTCAGTACAAAAGGAGATAGTTTTTAAAATATAAGTTTGGTTGTTTATTTGTTTGATTTCTTTATATTCAACTATATTTTAAACAAAATACACTTTGAGAAAACTTGTAAAATGTATATAATACCATGGAATATTTTAATTTTATTATTATGCTATTGTATTTCAAAAAGAATTTAGGGTAGCTTTGAAGATGCATGCAATATACTAAAATAAAATAAATTAAAATTGCTAAAAATATATGGAAAAGACAATAAAAATGAAACAAGGTTAAAAAGGCAAGACAAAAAATGGATAAATGTTAAAAAAGTAAATTGAAGGTGGGCGACATACTATGCAATGGTATTTTGAAGAGGATTTTACATCAATCTAAGCTGTCTAGAAGAAGGGTAAGTAACCTTTTGCTGTATAGGGCCATATCAGAAATACTTCACACTATTGGCCTATACAAGCCCTTTGACAACTCATGAATTCTGCCATTTTAGCAAGAAAAAAACTATACACAAAACATAAATGAATAGACATAGCTGTGTTACAATAAAACTTTATTTAAAAAACAGGCAATGGGCCAGATTTAGCCCATGGGTGGTAGTTTGCCCAACCTTCTTCAGAATAAAGCAAATGTGGAAAAAATATCAGTTATCTGATTTTAAGATAAAAATCTGCACAGAAGGACTCTACAGAAAGATAGCTGTTTCTTGGCATGTGAAAGAGAGCTTTCTAGGGATGATCAGACAGTGGGCATTGTCAGTTGCCTTGTCTCTCCAATAAATAAAATAGCATGTTTCATGCAGTGGCTGTCAAATGAGTTTAAAATTCAGGATAAAATTTAATTTCTCTTTTTTGTAGACAAAAAAAAAATGGATGCTTCTCCTTATTTATTTATTGAGATGGAGTTTTGCTCTCGTTGCCCAGGCTGGAGTGCAATGGCACGATCTTGGCTCATCACAACCTCTGCCTCCCTGGCTCAAGCAATTTTTCTGCCTCAGCCTCCCAAATAGCTGGGATTACAGACATGTGCCACCACGCCCAGCTAATTTTTTATTTTTAGTAGAAATGTGGTTTCTCCATGTTGGTCAGGCTGATCTCGAACTCCTGACCTCAAGTGATCTACCCGCCTTGGCCTCCCAAAGTGCTAGGATTATAGATGTGAGCCACGGTGCCTGGTCCTCCTTATTTTTTAATGAGATATTATAGCAATACTATTTTATGTTTTGAAATCATTTTTCTTCCAAAGTTGGCTGTGCTTCTTCTTTTTTCTTTGTTATTAAATAAAAAATGACACACACACACACCTGCACACCCACATAGCATGTGAAGCAATACAACATCTTGCATTGCATTTAAAAAAACATTAAGCAAATCAGTGTTAAGAAATGGAGGAGCATTACTGTGGTAATTGTGAACAGAAAAAAATGCAATCTGATAGAGAAGATGGGCATTTAAGCAAATATAATACAATGAAGGTTACGATATGAAGAGACATATTTCTGATATGGACTCCTTGGTTTTGAATATTAGGTCCACTATTTGTCAAGAATGTGACCTTTAGCATATGCTTTAACCTCTCTGGGCTTTGGTTTCTTTTCTCATTGAGTTTAAATAATTAAGCAGGACAAGACTTAGCACTGTGCACATAGTACTTAATACTTAACTCAGCTAGACCATATATAGTGAACTGAGGTTCTGAGTTGTTATGAAAGTTTTCAAAAATAGGTGGCTTTGATCTAGCTATATGACTCTTACAACTACAGATAGTTTTTTTTGTTTGTTTGTTTTTTGGGGTTTTTTTGAAGGAGGAGTTTTGAAGATTTCTTTTGAAGAAAGGTATTTCGTGAATGCCCTCCTTCTCCAAACATACATACAAACTCCAAGGAGTTTTTAAGAAGACCACTGAGGGAACATAATCTGTATCTCTTTGAATTATAGACTGTAGTGGATTAATATCTGAGCTAAGCCTAAGAAGCCTACAAGTAAGAAACTGGCTTACACGGTCTGTTGCAGCAAAGGAGAGGTCTGATTTGAGGATGTTAATGGCACCTCCAGGTTCCGTAGGAACAATGGATTAATAAGCACTTCCCTGGGACCACTTTTGAGCCATACAGGAGAAGAATATGCAATTAAGTGGTCTTAAACTTCCCACACAGGTCGTAGGGATGAGATGACCTTGACAGAGAAAGGCCAATTGCTAGCAGCCTAGAGGATGCAGAAGAGGGCTCTCTGCAGATGGAGTGGAAGGGGTATTTCCCAACATTCCAGGAACAAATACGAGAGAGTCTGCTTTGGACATCCAAGTCCAGAGCGCACAGGAATTATGTCACGTCCACAGATTCAGCTAAGCAATATATTTATGTTTCTCTCATCTCTCCTCTATTCCTACTATTAAAACATTGAAAGGATCAGAAACCACAGTAAGGTGGCTGGAGTAGAAGCGATTCAACTTAAAAAAAAATCAAACCCAGAGTCTCGACATATTCATGAGCTGAAACACTTTAATTAGTGAATTAAAACTATGTTTTGTGTGTTAAAATCACCATAGGTTTTTTTAATACCTAAATAGAGACAGAGAATTGTACCTGACTGAATTATATTCAGGGGCAGGATAAGAGCTAGTCACTGTGAAAAAAATATAAAGTGTGATACACTTAAGGGGAAAAGGCTGGTTTATGATTATAGCTGGTTGTTTTCTGATTACATTTCATAATTTGTAGTCATTCAATATTACATATGTTTGCTATAGTTATGTATTTATATACACATCTGTATCTATAGATATACACTGAAATCAAGTTTAGACTTCAAGGGTCAAGAAGACATCCTTTAATATCACATGTTGGCTATTGGTTATTGGTTTTAACTTACCTCCTTTTTACTGTGTGGTCCCCCCATGAAATGCACATGTTGCTATCTCAGTAAGTGATTTTAATACATACAGAGTCATAGTTTACATCCTTGAAATGGTTAGTGGTCCCATGTTATTTGTGAACTAAATTCAAACCTTAATAATAGGATGCACAGACCCTTAAGAGCTGGCTCCTTTTTATCTGTCCAGTCTTACTATAGTATCTATTCCGAACAGCAGACATTTCTGACTTCTTGCATTTCTGTAAATCAGCCAAATGGCTTTGCCACTCTAATTATGTCTTCACCTATCTTCATCTTCATAGAATGCTATTTCCCATCTGACTCTGTTTCTCCAGCTAAGACCTGTTCCTCTTTGAAGGCAATGCCTTACATAAAAACTCTTCCTTCTGTCCTCAAAATTAAGAAGTCCTGACATTCATCCTTTGGTTCCTCACTCACAATGTGCATACTTATTTCAAAGAATAAAAAGACCTTAATGTATTTATATATATAT